>NW_027513776.1:0-44544 GCF_048772815.1 Callospermophilus lateralis
CGGAAGAAAAAATATATGTTGAGATTACAGGAGACTGTAGTTTTTTGGCAACCTAACAACGCCTTTCATTGAAGGAGTTATTCTCCAGTCTCTGCTTAAGGCTACATCAAGAGGAAACAAACCTTACAGATAGAACGTAGAACTACTGTATTGTGTCAAGTTTCAAGAAGCTAGCAGAAACCGAGTTTGATTTAGAGTTCGAACTGCATCTGTCAATATAGGAGAAAACAGAGTGAAACCTAAAAATTCAAACTGTTACTGCAAACGAATCCTTCAACCTAGGAGAACAAAATTTGTTCATGCAAGTTTGATTGGTGTACTGCTCATTACTTGAAAGTGTCATGAAGGTCGGAAGAAAAAATATATGTTGAGATTACAGGAGACTGTAGTTTTTTGGGAACCTAACAACGCCTTTTCATTTAATGAGTTATTCACCAGTCTTTGCTTAAGGCTACATCAAGAGGAAACAAAACTTAGAGATAGAACTTAGAACTACTGTATTGTGTCAAGTTTCAAGAAGCTAGCACAAACCGTGTT
Source organism: Callospermophilus lateralis (assembly GCF_048772815.1). Classification (NCBI taxonomy): domain Eukaryota; kingdom Metazoa; phylum Chordata; class Mammalia; order Rodentia; family Sciuridae; genus Callospermophilus; species Callospermophilus lateralis. The sequence goes on from NW_027513776.1 coordinate 538, forward strand.
GATTTTAGAGTTCGAACTGCTTCTGTCAATATAGGAGAAAACAGAGTGAAACCTAAAAATTCAAACTGTTACTGCAAACGAATGCTTCAACCTAGAAGAACGTAACTAGGCATTCAAGTTTGATTGGTGTACTGCACATTACTTGAAAGGATCATGAAGTTCGGAAGAAAAAATATATGTTGAGATTACAGGAGACTGTAGTTTTTTGCCAACCTAACAACGCCTTTCATTGAGGGGGTTATTCTCTAGTCTCTGCTTAAGGCTACATCAAGAGGAAACAAACCTTAGAGATAGAACGTAGAACTACTGTATTGTGTCAAGTTTCAAGAAGCTAGCAGAAATCGTGTTTGATTTAGAGTTCGAACTGCATCTGTCAATATAGGAGAAAACAGAGTGAAAACTAAAAATTCAAACTGTTACTGCAAACGAATGCTTCAACCCTAGTAGAACAAAACTTGGGCATCCAAGTTTGGTTGGTGTACTGCTCATTACTTGAAAGTATCATGAAGGTCAGAAGAAAAAAAATATATGTTGAGATTACAGGAGACTGTAGTTTTTTGGCAACCTAACAACGCCTTTCATTGAATGAGTTATTCACCAGTCTTTGCTTAAGGCTACATCAAGAGAAAACAAACCTTAGAGATAGAACGTAGAACTACTGTACTGTGTCAAGTTTCAAGAAGCTAGCAGAAACCGTGTTGATTTAGAGTTCGAACAGACTCTGTCAATATCGGAGAAAACAGAGTGAAACCTAAAAATTCAAACTGTTAGTGCAAACGAATGCTTCAACCTAGAAGAACGAAACTAGGGCATCCAAGTCTGATTGGTGTACTGCTCATTACTTGAAAGTATCATGAAGGTCGGAAGAAAAAATATATGTTGAGATTACAGGAGACTGTAGTTTTTTGCCAACCTAACAACGCCTTTCATTGAGGGGGTTATTCTCCAGTCTCTGCTTAAGGCTACATCAAGAGGAAACAAACCTTAGAGATAGAACGTAGAACTACTGTATTGTGTCAAGTTTCAAGAAGCTAGCAGAAACCGTGTTTGATTTAGAGTTCGAACTTCATCTGTCAATATAGGAGAAAACAGAGTGAAACCTAAAAATTCAAACTGTTACTGCAAACGAATGCTTCAACCTAGGAGAACAAATCTTGGGCATCCAAGTTTGATTGGTGTACTGCTCATTACTTGAAAGTATCATGAAGTTCGGAAGAAAAAATATATGTTGTGATTTCAGGAGACTGTAGTTTTTTGGCAGCTTAACAATGCCTTTCATTGAATGAGTTATTCTCCAGTCTCTGCTTAAGGCTACATCAAGACGAAACAAATCTTAGAGATACAACGTAGAACTACTGTATTGTGTCAAATTTCAGGAAGCTAGCAGAAACCGTGTTTGATTTAGAGTTCGAACTGCATCTGTCAATATAGGAGAAAACAGAGTGAAACCTAAAAATTCAAAACTGTTACTGCAAACGAATGCTTCAACCTAGAAGAACGAAACTAGGGCATCCAAGTTTGATTGGTGTACTGCTCATTACTTGAAAGTATCATGAAGGTCGGAAGAAAAAATATATGTTGAGATTACAGGAGACTGTAGTTTTTTGGCAACCCAACAAGCATTTCATTGAATGAGTTATTCGCCAGTCTCTGGTTAAGGCTACATCAAGAGGAAACAAACCTTAGAGATAGAACGTAGAACTACTGTATTGTGTCAAGTTTCAAGAAGCTAGCACAAATCGTGTTGATTTAGAGTTCGAACTGCATCTGTCAATATAGGAGAAAACAGAGTGAAACCTAAAAATTCAAACTGTTCCTGGAAACGAATGCTTCAATCTAGGAAAACTAAACTTGGGCATCCAAGTGGGATTGGTGTACTGATCATTACGTGAATGTATCATGAAGATTGGATGAAAAAATATATGTTGAGAATTCAGGAGTCTCTAGTGTTTGGAAGTTTGGCAACACCTTTCCATATAAGTGTTATTCGCAGTCCCTGCATTAGGCTACATCAAGAGGAAACAAAACTTAGAGATAGAACGTAGAACTACTGTATTGTGTCAAGTTTCAAGAAGCTAGCACAAACTGTGTTTGATTTAGAGTTCGAACTGCATCTGTCAATATAGGAGAAAACAGAGTGAAACCTAAAAATTCAAACTGTTACTGCAAACGAATGCTTCAACCTAGGAGAACGAAACTTGGGCATCCAAGTTTGATTGGTGTATTGCTTCTTACTTGAAAGTATCATGAAGATTGGAAGAAAAAATATATGTTGTGATTTCAGGAGATGGTAGTTTTTTGGCAGCCTAACCACGCCTTTCATTGAAGGAGTTATTCTCCAGTCTCTGCTTAAGGCTACATCAAGAGGAAACAAACCTTAGAGATAGAACGTAGAACTACTGTATTGTGTCAAGTTTCAAGAAGCTAGCACAAACAGTTTTTGATTTAGAGTTCGAACTGCACCTGTCAATATAGGAGAAAACATTGTGAAACCTAAAAATATAAACTGTTACTGCAAAAGAATGCTTCAACCTAGGAGAATGAAACTTGGGTATCCAAGTTTGATTGGTGTCCTGCTCATTACTTGAAAGTATCATGAAGGTCAGAAGAAAAAATATATGTTGTGATTTCAGGAGACTGTAGTTTTTTGGCAGCCTAACAATGCCTTTCATTGAATGAGTTATTCTCCAGTCTCTGCTTAAGGCTACATCAAGACAAAACAAACCTTAGAGATAGAACGTAGAACTACTGTATTGTGGCAAGTTTCAAGAAGCTAGCAGAAACCGTGTTTGATTTAGAGTTCGAACTGCATCTGTCAATATAGGAGAAAACAGATTGAAACCTAAAAATTCAAACTGTTACTGGAAACGAATGCTTCAACCTAGGAGAACACAACTTGGGCATCCAAGTTTGATTGGTGTACTGTTCATTACTTGAAAGTATCATGAAGGTCGTAAGAAAAAATACATGTTGAGATTACAGGAGACTGTAGTTTTTTGGCAACCTAACAACGCCTTTCATTGAAGGAGTTATTCTCCAGTCTCTGCTTAAGGCTACATCAAGAGGAAACAAACCTTAAAGATAGAATGTAGAACTACTGTATTGTGTCAAGTTTCAAGAAGCTAGCAGAAACCGAGTTTGATTTAGAGTTCGAACTGCATCTGTCAATATAGGAGAAAAGAGAGTGAAACCTAAAAATTCAAACTGTTACTGCAAACGAATGCTTCAACCTAGGAGAACAAAACTGGGGCATCCAAATTTGATTGGTGTACTGTTCATTACTTGAAAGTATCATGAAGTTCCGAAGAAAAAATATATGTTGAGATTACAGGAGACTGTAGTTTTTTGGCAACCTAACAACGCCTTGCATTGAATGAGTTATTCTCCAGTCTTTGCTTAAGGATACATCAAGAGGAAACAAACCTTAGAGATAGAACTTAGAACTACTGTATTGTGTCAAGATTCAAGAAGCTAGCACAAACCGTGTTGATTTAGAGTTCGAACTGCATCTGTCAATATAGGAGAAAACAGAGTGAAACCTAAAAATTCAAACTGTTACTGCAAACGAATGTTTCAACCTAGAAGAACGAAACTAGGGCATCCAAGTTTGATTGGTGTACTGCTCATTTCTTGAAAGTATCATGAAGGTCGGAAGAAAAAATACATGTTGAGATTACAGGAGACTGTAGTTTTTGGCAACCTAACAACGCCTTTCATTGAATGAGTTATTCGCCAGTCTCTGCTTAAGTCTACATCAAGTGGAAAGAAACCTTAGAGATAGAACGTAGAACTACTGTATTGTGTCAAGTTTCAAGAAGCTAGCACAAACCATGTTGATTTAGAGTTCGAACAGCATCTGTCAATATAGGAGAAAACAGAGTGAAACCTAAAAATTCAACCCCTTCCTATAAACGAATGCTTCAATCTAGGAGAACTAAACTTTTGCATCCAAGTGGGATTGGTGTACTGATCATTACGTGAATGTATCATGAAGATTGGATGACAAAATATATGTTGAGGATTCAGGAGACTCTAGTGTTTGGAAGTTTGGCAACCCCTTTCCATATAAGTGTTATTCCCAGTCCCTGCATTAGCCTACATCAAGAGGAAACAAAACTTAGAGATAGAACGTAGAACTACTGTATTGTGTCAAGTTTCAAGAAGATAGCACAAACTGTGTTTGATTTAGAGTTCGAACTGCATCTGTCAATATAGGAGAAAGCAGAGTGAAACCTAAAAATTCAAACTGTTACTGCAAACGAATGCTTCAACCTAGGAGAACGAAACTTGGGCATCCAAGTTTGATTGGTGTACTGCTTATTACTTGAATGTATCATGAAGATCGGAAGAAAAAATATATGTTGTGATTTCAGGAGATGGTAGTTTTTTGGCAGCCTAACAACGCCTTTCATTGAAGGAGTTATTCTCCAGTCTCTGCTTAAGGCTACATCAAGAGGAACCAAACCTTAGAGATAGAACGTAGAACTACTGTATTGTGTCAAGTTTCAAGAAACTAGCACAAACTGTGTTTGATTTAGAGTTCGAACTGCATCTGTCAATCTGGGAGAAAACAGAGTGAAACCTAAAAATTCAAACTGTTACTGCAAAAGAATGCTTCAACCTAGGAGAACGAAACTTGGACATCCAAGTTTGATTGGTGTACTGCTCATTACTTGAAAGTATCATGAAGGTCGGAAGAAAGAATATATGTTGAGATTACAGGAGATTGTAGTTTTTTGGCAACCTAACAACGCATTTCATTGAATGAGTTATTCGCCAGTATCTGCTTAAGGCTACATCAAGAGGAAACAAACCTTAGAGATAGAACGTAGAACTACTGAATTGTGTCAAGTTTCAAGAAGCTAGCACAAACCGTGTTGATTTAGAGTTCGAACTGCATCTGTCAATATAGGAGAAAACAGAGTGAAACCTAAAAATTCAAACTGTTACTGCAAACGAATGCTTCAACCTAGAAGAACGAAACTAGGGCATCCAAGTTTGATTGGTGTACTGCTCATTACTTGAAAGTATCATGAAGGTCGGAAGAAAAAATATATGTTGAGATTACAGGAGACTGTAGTTTTTTGGCAACCTAACAACGCCTTTCATTGAAGGAGTTATTCTCCAGTCTCTGCTTAAGGCTACATCAAGAGGAAACAAACCTTACAGATAAAACGTAGAACTACTGTATTGTGTCAAGTTTCAAGAAGCTAGCAGAAACCGTGTTTGATTTAGAGTTCGTACTGCATCTGTCAATATAGGAGAAAACAGAGTGAAACCTAAAAATTCAAACTGTTACTGCAAACGAATGCTTCAACCTAGGAGAACGAAACTTGGGCATCCAAGTTTGATTGGTGTACTGCTTCTTACTTGAAAGTATCATGAAGATCGGAAGAAAAAATATATGTTGCGATTTCAGGAGATGGTAGTTTTTTGGCAGCCTAACAACGCCTTTCATTGAAGGAGTTATTCTCCAGTCTCTGCTTAAGGCTACATCAAGAGGAAACAAACCTTAGAGATACAACGTAGAACTACTGTATTGTGTCAAGTTTCAAGAAGCTAGCAGAAACCGAGTTTGATTTAGAGTTCGAACTGCATCTGTCAATATAGGAGAAAACAGAGTGAAACCTAAAAATTCAAATTGTTACTGCAAACGAATGCTTCAACCTAGGAGAACAAAACTTGTTCATGCAAGTTTGATTGGTGTACTGCTCATTACTTGAAAGTATCATGAAGGTCGGAAGAAAAAATATATGTTGAGATTACAGGAGACTGTAGTTTTTTGGCAACCTAACAACGCCTTTCCTTGAATGAGTTATCCGCGAGTATCTGCTTAAGGCTACATCAAGAGGAAACAAACCTTAGAGATAGAACGTAGAACTACTGTATTGTGTCAAGTTTCAAGAAGCTAGCACAAACTGTGTTTGATTTAGAGTTCGAACTGCATCTGTCAATATAGGAGAAAACAGAGTGAAACCTAAAAATTCAAACTGTTACTGCAAAAGAATGCTTCAACCTAGGAGAACGAAACTTGGGCATCCAAGTTTGATTGGTGTCCTGCTCATTACTTGAAAGTATCATGAAGTTCGGAAGAAAAAATATATGTTGTGATTACAGGAGACTGTAGTTTTTTGGCAGCCTAACAATGCCTTTCATTGAATGAGTTATTCTCCAGTCTCTGCTTAAGGCTACATAAAGACGAAACAAACCTTAGAGATAGAACGTAGAAATACTGTATTGTGTCAAGTTTCAAGAAGCTAGCAGAAACCGTGTTTGATTTAGAGTTCGAACTGCATCTGTCAATATAGGAGAAAACAGAGTGAAACCTAAAAATTCAAACTGTTACTGCAAACGAATGCTTCAACCTAGAAGAACGAAACTAGGGCATCCTAGGTTGATTGGTGTACTGCTCATTACTTGAAAGTATCATGAAGGTCGTAAGAAAAAATACATGTTGAGATTACAGGAGACTGTAGTTTTTTGGCAACCTAACAACGCATTTCATTGAATGAGTTATTCGCCAGTCTCTGCTTAAGGCTACATCAAGTGGAAAGAAACCTTAGAGATAGAACGTAGAACTACTGTATTGTGTCAAGTTTCAAGAAGCTAGCACAAACCATGTTGATTTAGAGTTCGAACTGCATCTGTCAATATAGGAGAAAACAGAGTGAAACCTAAAAATTCAACCTCTTCCTATAAACGAATGCTTCAATCTAGGAGAACTAAACTTGGGCATCCAAGTGGGATTGGTGTACTGATCATTACGTGAATGTATCATGAAGATTGGATGAAAAAATATATGTTGAAGATTCAGGAGACTCTAGTGTTTGGAAGTTTGGCAACCCCTTTCCATATAAGTGTTATTCCCAGTCCCTGCATTAGACTACATCAAGAGGAAACAAACCTTAGAGATAGAACGTAGAACTACTGTATTGTGTCAAGTTTCAAGAAGCTAGCACAAACTGTGTTTGATTTAGAGTTCGAACTGCATCTGTCAATATAGGAGAAAACAGAGTGAAACCTAAAAATTCAAACTGTTACTGCAAAAGAATGCTTCAACCTAGGAGAACGAAACTAGGGCATCCAAGTTTGATTGGTGTACTGCTCATTACTTGAAAGTATCATGAAGGTCGGAAGAAAGAATATATGTTGAGATTACAGGAGACTGTAGTTTTTTGGCAACCTAACAACGCATTTCATTGAATGAGTTATTCGCCAGTATCTGCTTAAGGCTACATCAAGAGGAAACAAACCTTAGAGAAACAACGTAGAACTACTGTATTGTGACAAGTTTCAAGAAGCTAGGAAAAACCATGTTGATTTAGAGTTCGAACTGCATCTGTCAATATAGGAGAAAACAGAGTGAAACCTAAAAATTCAAACTGTTCCTGGAAACGAATGCTTCAATATAGAAGAACGAATCTTGGGCATCCAAGTGGGATTGGTGTACTGATCATTACGTGAATGTATCATGAAGATTGGATGAAAAAATATATGTTGAGATTTCAGGAAACTCTAGTGTTTGGAAGTTTGACAACCCCTTTCCATATAAGTGTTATTTGCAGTCCCTGCATTAGGCTACATCAAGAGGAAACAAAACATACAGATAGAACGTAGAACTACTGTATCATGTCAAGTTTCAAGAAGCTAGCAGAAACCGTGTTTGATTTAGAGTTCGAACTGCATGTGTCAATATAGGAGAAAACAGAGTGAAACCCAAAAATTCAAACTGTTACTGCAAACGAATGCTTCAACCTAGGAGAACAAAACATAGGCATCCAAGTTTGATTGGAGTACTGCTCATTACTTGAAAGTATCATGAAGGTCGGAAGAAAAAATATATGTTGAGATTACAGGAGACTGTAGTTTTGTGCCAACCTAACAACGCCTTTCATTGAATGAGTTATTCACCAGTCTTTGCTTAAGACTACATCAAGAGGAAACAAACCTTAGAGATAGAACGTAGAACTACTGTATTGTGTCAAGTTTCTAGAAGCTAGCACAAACTGAGTTTGATTTAGAGTTCGAACTGCATCTGTCAGTATAGGAGAAAACAGAGTGAAACCTAAAAATTCAAACTGTTACTGCAAAAGAATGCATCAACCTAGGAGAACGAAACTTGGGCATCCAAGTTTGATTGGTGTACTGCTTATTACTTGAAAGTATCATGAAGTTCGGAAGAAAAAATATATGTTGTGATTTTAGGAGATGGTAGTTTTTTGGCAGCATAACAACGCCTTTCATTGAAGGAGTTATTCTCCACGCTCTGCTTAAGGCTACATCTAGAGGAAACAAACCTTAGAGATAGAACGTAGAACTACTGTATTTTGTCAAGTTTCAAGAAGCTAGCAGAAACCGTGTTTGATTTAGAGTTCGAACTCCATCTGTCAATATAGGAGAAAACAGAGTGAAACCTAAAAATTCAAACCGTTACTGCAAGCAAATGCTTCAACCTAGGAGAACAAAACTTGGGCATCCAAGTTTGATTGGTGTACTGCTCATTACTTGAAAGTATCATGAAGGTCGGAAGAAAAAATATATGTTGAGATTACAGGAGACTGTAGTTTTTTGCCAACCTAACAACGCCTTTCATTGATTGACTTATTCACCAGTCTTTGCTTAAGACTACATCAAGAGGAAACAAACCTTAGAGATAGAACGTAGAACTATTGTATTGTGTCAAGTTTCAAGAAGCTAGCACAAACCGTGTTGATTTAGAGTTCGAACTGCATCTGTCAATATAGGAGAAAAAAAAGTGAAACCTAAAATTTCAAACTGTTCCTGGAAACGAATGTTTCAATCTAGGATAACTAAACATGGGCAGCCAAGTGGGATTGGTGTACTGATCTTTACGTGAATGTATCATGAAGATTGGATGAAAAAATATATGTTGAGACTTCAGGAGACTCTAGTGTTTGGATGTTTGGCAACCCCTTTCCATATAAGTGTTATTCGCAGTCCCTGCATTAGGCTACATCAAGAGGAAACAAAACTTAGAGATAGAACGTAGAACTACTGTATTGTGTCATGTTTCAAGAAGCTAGCACAAACCGTGTTGATTTAAAGTTTGAACTGCATCTGTCATAGTAGGAGAAAACAGAGTGAAACCTAAAAATTCAAACTGTTACTGCAAACGAATGCTTCAACCTAGAAGAACGAAACAAGGGCATCCAAGTTTGATTGGTGTACTGCTCATTACTTGAAAGTATCATGAAGTTCGTAAGAAAAAATATATGTTGTGATTTCAGGAGACTGTAGTTTTTTGGCAGCCTAACAACGCCTTTCATTGAATGAGTTCTTCTCCGGTCTCTGCTTAAGGCTACATCAAGAGGAAACAAACCTTAGAGATAGAACGTAGAACTACTGTATTGTGTCAAGTTTCAAGAAGCAAGCACAAACCGTGTTGATTTAAAGTTCGAACTGCATCTGTCAATATAGGAGAAAACAGAGTGAAACCTAAAAATTCAAACTGTTCCTGGAAACGAATGCTTCAATGTAGGAGAACTAAACTTGGGCATCCAAGTGGGATTGGTGTACTGATCATTACGTGAATGTATCATGAAGATTGGATGAAAAAATATATGTTGAGATTTCAGGAGACTCTAGTGTTTGGACGTTTGGCAACCCCTTTCCATATAAGTGTTATTCGCAGACCCTGCATTAGGCTACATCAAGAGGAAACAAAACTTAGAGATAGAAAATAGAACTACTGTATTGTGTCAAGTTTCAAGAAGCTAGCACAAACTGTGTTTGATTTAGAGTTCGAACTGCATCTGCAATATAGGAGAAAACAGAGTGAAACCTAAAAATTCAAACTCTTACTGCAAACAAATGCTTCAACCTAGAAGAACGAAATTAGGGCATCCAAGTTTGATTGGTGTACTGCTCATTACTTGAAAGCATCATGAAGGTCGGAAGAAAAAATATATGTTGTGATTTCAGGAGACTGTAGTTTTTTGGCTACCTAACAACGCCTTTCATTGAATGAGTTATTCTCCAGTCTCGGCTTAAGGCTACATCAAGAGGAAACAAACCTTAGAGATACAACGTAGAACTACTGTATTGTGTCAAGTTTCAAGAAGCTACCACAAACCGTGTTGATTTAGAGTTCGAACTGCATCTGTCAATATAGGAGAAAACAGAGTGAAACCTAAAAATTCAAACTGTTCCTGGAAACTAATGCTTCAATCTAGGAGAACTAAACTTGGGCATCCAAGTGGGATTGGTGTACTGATCATTACGTGAATGTATCATGAAGATTGGATGAAAAAATATATGTTGAGATTTCAGGAGACTCTAGTGTTTGGAAGTTTGGCAACCCCTTTCCATATAAGTGTTATTCGCAGTCCCTGCATTAGGCTACATCGAGAGGAAACAAACTTAGAGATAGAACGAAGAACTACTGTATTGTGTCAAGTTTCAAGAAGCTAGCACAAACTGTGTTTGATTTAGAGTTCGAACTGCATGTGTCAATATAGGAGAAAACAGAGTGAAACCTAAAAATTCAAACCATTACTGCAAACGAATGCTTCAACTTGGGAGAACAAAACTTGGACATCCAAGTTTGATTGGTGTACTGCTCATTACTTGAAAGTATCATGAAGGTCGGAAAAAAAAATATATGTTGAGATTACAGGAGACTGTAGTTTTTTTGGCAACCTAACAACGCCTTTCATTGAATGAGTTATTCACCAGTCTTTGCTTAAGACTACATCAAGAGGAAACAAATCGTAGAGATAGAACGTAGAACTACTGTATTGTGTCAAGTTTCAAGAAGCTAGCACACACCGTGTTGATTTAGAGTTCAAACTGCATCTGTCAATATAGGAGAAAACAGAGTGAAACCTAAAAATTCAAACTGTTACTGCAAACGAATGCTTCAACCTAGAAGAACGAAACTAGGGCATCCAAGTTTGATTGGTGTACTGCTCATTACTTGAAAGTATTATGAAGGTCGGAAGAAAAAATATATGTTGTGATTCCACGAGACTGTAGTTTTTTAGCAGCCTAACAATGCCTTTCATTGAATGAGTTATTCTCCAGTCTCTGCTTAAGGCTACATCAAGATGAAACAAACCTTAGAGATAGAACGTAGAACTACTGTATTGTGTCAAGTTTCAAGAAGCTAGCAGAAACCGTGTTTGATTTAGAGTTCGAACTGCATCTGTCAATATAGGAGAAAACAGAGTGAAACCTAAAAATTCAAACCGTTACTGCAAGCAAATGCTTCAACCTAGGAGAACAAAACTTGGGCATCCAAGTTTGATTGGTGTACTGCTCATTACTTGAAAGTATCATGAAGGTCGGAAGAAAAAATATATGTTGAGATTATAGGAGACTGTAGTTTTTTGCCAACCTAACAATGCCTTTCATTGATTGAGTTATTCACCAGTCTTTGCTTAAGACTACATCAAGAGGAAACAAACCTTAGAGATAGAACGTAGAACTACTGTATTGTGTCAAGTTTCAAGAAGCTAGCACAAACCGTGTTGATTTAGAGTTCGAACTGAATCAGTCAATATAGGAGAAAAAAAAGTGAACCCTAAAAATTCAAACTGTTCCTGGAAACGAATGTTTCAATCTAGGAGAACTAAACTTGGGCAGCCAAGTGGGATTGGTGTAATGATCATTACGTGAATGTATCATGAAGATTGGATGAAAAAATATATGTTGAGATTTCAGGAGACTCTAGTGTTTGGATGATTGGCAACCCCTTTCCATATAAATGTTATTCGCAGTCCCTGCATTAGGCTACATCAAGAGGAAACAAAACTTAGAGATAGAACGTAGAACTACTGTATTGTGTCAAGTTTCAAGAAGCTAGCACAAACTGTGTTTGATTTAGAGTTCGAACTGCATGTGTCAATATAGGAGAAAACAGAGTGAAACCTAAAAATTCAAACTGTTACTGCAAACGAATGCTTCAACCTAAGAGAACGAAACTTGGGCATCCAAGTTTGATTGGTGTACTGCTTATTACTTGAAAGTATCATGAAGTTCGGAAGAAAAAATATATGTTGTGATTTCAGGAGATGGTTGTTTTTTGGCAGCCTAACTACGCCTTTCATTGAAGGAGTTATTCTCCAGTCTCTGCTTAAGGCTACATCAAGACGAAACAAACCTTAGAGATAGAACGTAGAACTACTGTATTGTGTCAAGTTTCAAGAAGCTAGCACAAACCGTGTTGATTTAAAGTTCGAACTGCATCTGTCATAGTAGGAGAAAACAGAGTGAAACCTAAAAATTCAAACTGTTACTGCAAACGAATGCTTCAACCTAGAAGAACGAAACAAGGGCATCCAAGTTTGATTGGTGTACTGCTCATTACTTGAAAGTATCATGAAGTTCGTAAGAAAAAATATATGTTGTGATTTCAGGAGACTGTAGTTTTTTGGCAGCCTAACAACGCCTTTCATTGAATGAGTTCTTCTCCGGTCTCTGCTTAAGGCTACATCAAGAGGAAACAAACCATAGAGATAGAACGTAGAACTACTGTATTGTGTCAAGTTTCAAGAAGCAAGCACAAACCGTGTTGATTTAAAGTTCTAACTGCATCTGTCAATATAGGAGAAAACAGAGTGAAACCTAAAAATTCAAACTGTTCCTGGAAACGAATGCTTCAATGTAGGAGAACTAAACTTGGGCATCCAAGTGGGATTGGTGTACTGATCATTACGTGAATGTATCATGAAGATTGGATGAAAAAATATATGTTGAGATTTAAGGAGACTCTAGTGTTTGGACGTTTGGCAACCCCTTTCCATATAAGTGTTATTCGCAGACCCTGCATTAGGCTACATCAAGAGGAAACAGAACTTAGAGATAGAAAATAGAACTACTGTATTGTGTCAAGTTTCAAGAAGCTAGCAGAAACTGTGTTTGATTTAGAGTTCGAACTGCATCTGCAATATAGGAGAAAACAGAGTGAAACCTAAAAATTCAAACTGTTACTGCAAACGAATGCTTCAACCTAGAAGAACGAAATTAGGGCATCGAAGTTCGATTGGTGTACTGCTCATTACTTGAAAGTATCATGAAGGTCGGAAGAAAAAATATATGTTGTGATTTCAGGAGACTATAGTTTTTTGGCAGCCTAACAACGCCTTTCATTGAATGAGTTATTCTCCAGTCTTGGCTTAAGGCTACATCAAGAGGAAACAAACCTTAGAGATAGAACGTAGAACTACTGTATTGTGTCAAGTTTCAAGAAGCTAGCACAAACCGTGTTGATTTAGAGTTCGAACTGCATCTGTCAATATAGGAGAAAACAGAGTGAAACCTAAAAATTCAAACTGTTCCTGGAAACTAATGCTTCAATCTAGGAGAACTAAACTTGGGCATCCAAGTGGGATTGGTGTACTGATCATTACGTGAATGTGTCAAGAAGATTGGATGAAAAAATATATGTTGAGATTTCAGGAGACTCTAGTGTTTGGAAGTTTGCAACCCCTTTCCATATAAGTGTTATTCGCAGTCCCTGCATTAGGCTACATCAAGAGGAAACAAACTTAGAGATAGAATGAAGAACTACTGTATTGTGTCAAGTTTCAAGAAGCTAGCAGAAACCGTGTTTGATTTAGAGTTCGAACTGCATCTGTCAATATAGGAGAAAACAGAGTGAAACCTAAAAATTCAAACTGTTACTGCAAACGAATGCTTCAACCTAGGAGAACAAAACTTGGGCATCCAAGTTTGATTGGTGTACTGCTCATTACTTGAAAGTATCATGAATTTCGGAAGAAAAAATATATGTTGAGATTACAGGAGACTGTAGTTTTTTGCCAACCTAACAACGCATTTCATTGAATGAGTTATTCGCCAGTCTTTGCTTAAGGCTATATCAAGAGGAAACAAACCTTATAGATAGAACGTAGAACTACTGTATTGTGTCAAGTTTCAAGAAGCTAGCACAAAAAGTGTTGATTTAGAGTTCGAACTGCATCTGTCAATATAAAAGAAAACAGAGTGAAACCTAAAAATTCAAACTGTTCCTGGAAACGAATGCTTCAATCTAGGAGAACTAAACTTGGGCAGCCTAGTGGGATTGGTGTACTGATCATTACGTGAATGTATCATGAAGATTGGATGAAAAAATATATGTTGAGATTTCAGGAGACTCTAGTGGTTGGAAGTTTGGCAACCCCTTTCCATATAAGTGTTATTCGCAGTCCCTGCATTAGGCTACATCAAGAGGAAACAAAACTAAGAGATAGAACGTAGAACTACTGTATTGTGTCAAGTTTCAAGAAGCTAGCACAAACTGTGTTTGATTTAGAGTTCGAACTGCATCTGTCAATATAGGAGAAAACCGAGTGAAACCTAAAAATTCAAACGGTTACTGCAAACGAATGCTTCAACCGAGGAGAAGGAATCTTGGGCATCCAAGTTTGATTGACGTACTGCTTATTACTTGAAAGTATCATGAAGTTCTGAAGAAAAAATATATGTTGTGATATCAGGAGATATTAGTTTTTTGGCAGCCTAACAACGCCCTTCATTGAAGGAGTTATTCTCCAGTCTCTGCTTAAGGCTACATCAAGAGGAAAGAAAACTTAGAGATAGAACGTAGAACTACTGTATTGTGTCAAGTTTCAAGAAGCTAGCAGAAACCGTGTTTGATTTAGAGTTCGAACTGCATCTGTCAATATAGGAGAAAACAGAGTGAACCCTAAAAATTCAAACTGTTACTGCAAACGAATGCTTCAACCTAGGAGAACAAAACTTGGGCATCCAAGGTTGATTGGTGTACTGCTCATTACTTGAAAGTATCATGAAGGTCGGAAGAAAAAATATATGTTGAGATTACAGGAGACTGTAGTTTTTTGGCAACCTAACAACGGATTTCATTGAATGAGTTATTCGCCAGTGTTTGCTTAAGGCTACATCAAGAGGAAACAAACCTTAGAGATAGAACGTAGAACTACTGTATTGTGTCAAGTTTCAAGAAGCTAGCACAAACCGTGTTTACTTAGAGTTCGAACTGCATCTGTCAATATAGGAGAAAACACAGTGAAACCTAAAATACAAACTGTTCCTGGAAACGAATGCTTCAATCTAGGAGAACTAAACTTGGGCATCCAAGTGGGATTGGTGTACTGATCATTACGTGAATGTATCACGAAGATTGGATGAAAAAATGTATGTTGAGATTTCAGGAGACTCTATTTTTTGGAAGTTTGGCAACCCCTTTCCATACAAGTGTTATTCGCAGTCCCTGCATTAGGCTACATCAAGAGGAAACAAAACTTAGAGATAGAACGTAGAACGACTGTATTGTGTCAAGTTTCAAGAAGCTAGCACAAACTGTCTTTGATTTCGAGTTCGGACTGCATCTGTCAATACAGGAGAAAACAGAGTGAAACCTAAAAATTCAAACTGTTACTGCAAACGAATGCTTCACCCTAGGAGAACGAATCTAGGGCATCCAAGTTTGATTGGTGTACTGCTTATTACTTGAAAGTATCATGAAAGTCGGAAGAAAAAATATATGTTGTGATTTCAGGAGATGGTAGTTTTTTGGCAGCCTAACAATGCCTTTCATTGAAGGAGTTATTCTCCAGTCTCTGATTAAGGATACATCAAGACGAAACAATCCTAAGAGATAGAACGTAGAACTACTGTATTGTGTAAAGTTTCAAGAAGCTAGCAGAAACCGTGTTTGATTTAGAGTTCAAACTGCATCTGTCAATATAGGAGAAAACAGAGTGAAACCTAAAAATTCAAACTGTTACTGCAAACGAATGCTTCAACCTAGGAGAACAAAACTTGGGCATCCAAGGTTGATTGGTGTACTGCTCATTACTTGAAAGTATCATGAAGGTTGGAAGAAAAAATATATGTTGAGATTACAGGAGACTGTAGTTTTTTTGCAACCTAACAACGGATTTCATTGAATGAGTTATTCGCCAGTGTTTGCTTAAGGCTACATCAAGAGGAAACAAACCTTAGAGATAGAACGTAGAACTACTGTATTGTGTCAAGTTTCAAGAAGCTAGCACAAACCGTGTTGACTTAGAGTTCTAACTGCATCTGTCAATATAGAAGAAAACAGAGTGAAACCTAAAATACAAACTGTTCCTGGAAACGAATGCTTCAATCTAGGAGAACTAAACGTGGGCATCCAAGTGAAATTGGTGTACTGATCATTACGTGAATGTATCATGAAGATTGGATGAAAAATATATGTTGAGATTTCAGGAGACTCTAGTGGTTGGAAGTTTGGCAACCCCTTTCCATATAAGTGTTATTCGCAGTCCCTGCATTAGGCTACATCAAGAGGAAACAAAACTAAGAGATAGAACGTAGAACTACTGTATTGTGTCAAGTTTCAAGAAGCTAGCACAAACTGTGTTTGATTTAGAGTTCGAACTGCATCTATAAATATAATAGAAAACCGAGTGAAACATAAAAATTCAAACTGTTACTGCAAACGAATGCTTCAACCGAGGAGAAGGAATCTTGGTCATCCAAGTTTGATTGATGTACTGCTTATTACTTGAAAGTATCATGAAGTTCTGAAGAAAAAATATATGTTGTGATATCAGGAGATGGTAGTTTTTTGGCAGCCTAACAACGCCCTTCATTGAAGGAGTTATTCTCCAGTCTCTGCTTAAGGCTACATCAAGAGGAAAGAAAACTTAGAGATAGAACGTAGAACTACTGTATTGTGTCAAGTTTCAAGAAGCTAGCACAACGCAGAGTACTGACCACTATACGAGATTTCTTGGAAAGTTGGGAATGGAACCACCATTTGACCCAGCTATTCCCCTTCTCGGTCTATTCCCTAAAGACCTAAATAGAGCATGCTACAGGGACACTGCTACATCGATGTTCATAGCAGCACAATTCACAATAGCAAGACTGTGGAACCAACCTAGATGCCCTTCAATAGACGAATGGATAAAAAAAATGTGGCATTTATACACAATGGAATATTACTCTGCATTAAGAAATGACAAAATCATAGAATTTGGAGGGAAATGGATGGCATTAGAGCAGATTATGCTGAGTGAAGCCAGCCAATCCCTAAAAAACAAATGCAAAATGTCTTCTTTGATATAAGGAGAGTAACTAAGAACAGAGTAGGGACGAAGAGCATGAGAAGAAGATTAACATTAAACAGGGACGAGAGGTGGGAGGGAAAGGGAGGGAGAAGGGAAATTGCATGGAAATGGAAGGAGACCCTCAGGGTTATACAAAATTACATACAAGAGGTAACGAGGGGAAAGGGAAAAATAATACAAGGGGGAGATATGAACTGCAGTAGAGTGGGTAGAGAGAGAAGAGGGGAGGGGAGGGGAGGGGAGGGGGGTAGTAACGGATAGGAAAGGTAGCAGAATACAACAGACCCTAGTATGGCAATATATAAATCAATGGAAGTGTAACTGATGTGATTCTGCAATTTGTAAACGGAGTAAAAATGGGAGTTCATAACCCACTTGAATCAAAGTGTGAAATATGATATATCAAGAACTATGTAATGTTTTGAACAACCAACAATAAACAAAATATATAAAAAAAAAAAAAAAAAGAAGCTAGCACAAACCGTGTTTGATTTAGAGTTCGAACTGCATCTGTCAATATAGGAGAAAACAGAGTGAATCCTGAAAATTCAAACTGTTACTGCAAACGAATGCTTCAACCTAGGAGAACAAAACTTGGGCATCCAAGGTTGATTGGTGTACTGCTCAATACTTGAAAGTATCATGAAGGTCGGAAGAAAAAATATATGTTGAGATTACAGGAGACTGTAGTTTTTTGGCAACCTAACAACGGATTTCATTGAATGAGTTATTCGCCAGTGTTTGCTTAAGGCTACATCAAGAGGAAACAAACCTTAGAGATAGAACGTAGAACTACTGTATTGTGTCAAGTTTCAAGAAGCTAGCACAAACCGTGTTGACTTAGAGTTCGAACTGCATCTGTCAATATAGGAGAAAACAGAGTGGAACCTAAAATACAAACTGTTCCTGGAAATGAATGCTTCAATCTAGGAGAACTAAACGTGGGCATCCAAGTGGGATTGGTGTACTGATCATTACGTGAATGTATCATTAAGATTGGATGAAAAAATATATGTTGAGATTTCAGGAGAATCTAGTGTTTGGAAGTTTGGCAACCCCTTTCCATATAAGTGTTATTTGCAGTCCCTGCATTAGGCTACATCAAGAGGAAACAAAACTTAGAGATAGAACGTAGAACGACTGTATTGTGTCAATTTTCAAGAAGCTAGCACAAACTGTCTTTGATTTAGAGTTTGCACTGCATCTGTCAATACAGGAGAAAACAGAGTGAAACCTAAAAATTCAAACTGTTACTGCAAACGAATGCTTCAACCTAGGAGAACGAAACTTGGGCATCCAAGTTTGATTGGTGTACTGCTTATTACTTTAGAGTATCATGAAGGTCGGAAGAAAAAATATATGTTGTGATTTCAGGAGATGGTAGTTTTTTGGCAGCCTAACAACGCCTTTCATTGAAGGAGTTATTCTCCAGTCTCTGCTTAAGGCTACATCATGAGGAAACAAACCTTAGAGATAGAACGTAGAACTAATGTATTGTGTCAAGTTTCAAGAATCTAGCACAAACCGTGTTGACTTAGAGTTCGAACTGCATCTGTCAATATAGGAGAAAACAGAGTGAAACCTAAAATACAAACTGTTCCTGGAAATGAATGCTTCAATCTAGGAGAACTAAACGTGGGCATCCAAGTGGGATTGGTGTACTGATCATTACGTGAATGTATCATTAAGATTGGATGAAAAAATATATGTTGAGATTTCAGGAGAATCTAGTGTTTGGAAGTTTGGCAACCCCTTTCCATATAAGTGTTATTTGCAGTCCCTGCATTAGGCTACATCAAGAGGAAACAAAACTTAGAGATAGAACGTAGAACGACTGTATTGTGTCAATTTTCAAGAAGCTAGCACAAACTGTCTTTGATTTAGAGTTCGCACTGCATCTGTCAATACAGGAGAAAACAGAGTGAAACCTAAAAATTCAAACTGTTACTGCAAACGAATGCTTCAACCTAGGAGAACGAAACTTGGGCATCCAAGTTTGATTGGTGTACTGCTTATTACTTTAGAGTATCATGAAGGTCGGAAGAAAAAATATATGTTGTGATTTCAGGAGATGGTAGTTTTTTGGCAGCCTAACAACGCCTTTCATTGAAGGAGTTATTCTCCAGTCTCTGCTTAAGGCTACATCATGAGGAAACAAACCTTAGAGATAGAACGTAGAACTAATGTATTGTGTCAAGTTTCAAGAAGCTAGCACAAACTGTGTTGACTTAGAGTTCGAACTGCATCTGTCAATATAGGAGAAAACAGAGTGAAACCTAAAATACAAACTGTTCCTGGAAATGAATGCTTCAATCTAGGAGAACTAAACGTGGGCATCCAAGTGGGATTGGTGTACTGATCATTACGTGAATGTATCATTAAGATTGGATGAAAAAATATATGTTGAGATTTCAGGAGAATCTAGTGTTTGGAAGTTTGTCAACCCCTTTCCATATAAGTGTTATTTGCAGTCCCTGCATTAGGCTACATCAAGAGGAAACAAAACTTAGAGATAGAACGTAGAACGACTGTATTGTGTCAATTTTCAAGAAGCTAGCACAAACTGTCTTTGATTTAGAGTTCGCACTGCATCTGTCAATACAGGAGAAAACAGAGTGAAACCTAAAAATTCAAACTGTTACTGCAAACGAATGCTTCAACCTAGGAGAACGAAACTTGGGCATCCAAGTTTGATTGGTGTACTGCTTATTACTTTAGAGTATCATGAAGGTCAGAAGAAAAAATATATGTTGTGATTTCAGGAGATGGTAGTTTTTTGGCAGCCTAACAACGCCTTTCATTGAAGGAGTTATTCTCCAGTCTCTGCTTAAGGCTACATCATGAGGAAACAAACCTTAGAGATAGAACGTAGAACTAATGTATTGTGTCAAGTTTCAAGAAGCTAGCAGAAACCGTGATTGATTTAGAGTTCGAACTGCAACTGTCAATATAGGAGAAAACAGAGTGAAACCTAACAATTCAAACTGTTATTGCAAACGAATGCTTCAACCTAGGAGAGCAAAACTTGGGCATCCAAGTTTCATTGGTGTACTGCTCATTACTTGAAAGTATCATGAAGGTCGGAAGAAAGAATATATGTTGAGATTTCAGGAGACTGTAGTTTTTTGGCAACCTAACAACGGATTTCATTGAATGAGTTATTCGCCAGTCTTTGCTTAAGGCTACATCAAGAGGAAACAAACCTTAGAGATAGAACGTAGAACTACTCTATTGTGTCAAGTTTCAAGAAGCTAGCACAAACCGTGTTGACTTAGAGTTCGAACTGCATCTGTC
Organism: Callospermophilus lateralis; assembly: GCF_048772815.1. NCBI lineage: Eukaryota > Metazoa > Chordata > Mammalia > Rodentia > Sciuridae > Callospermophilus > Callospermophilus lateralis. The sequence continues at coordinate 20,895 of NW_027513776.1, forward strand.
AATATAGGAGAAAACAGAGTGAAACCTAAGAATTCAAGCTGTTCCTGGAAACGAATGCTTCAATCTAGGAGAACTAAACTTGTGCATCCAAGTGGGATTGGTGTACTGATCATTACGTGAATGTATCATGAAGATTGGATGAAAAAATATATGTTGAGATTTCAGGAGACTCCAGTGTTTGGACGTTTGGCAACCCCTTTCCATATAAGTGTTATTCGCAGTCCCTGCATTAGGCTACATCAAGAGAAAACAAAACTTAGAGATAGAACGTACAACTACTGTATTGTGTCAAGTTTCAAGAAGCTAGCACAAACTGTGTTTGATTTAGAGTTCGAACTGCATCTGTCAATACAGGAGAAAACAGAGTGAAACCTAAAAATTCAAACTGTTACTGCAAACGAATGCTTCAACCTAGGAGAACGAAACTTTGGCATCCATGTTTGATTGGTGTACTGCTTATTACTTGAAAGTATCATGAAGGTCGGAAGAAAAAATATAAGTTGTGATTTCAGGAGATGGTAGTTTTTTGGCAGCCTAACAACGCCTTTCATTGGAGGAGTTATTCTCAGGTCTCTGCTTAAGGCTACATCAAGATGAAACAAACCTTAGAGATAGAATGTAGAACTACTGTATTGTGTCAAGTTTCAAGAAGCTAGCAGAAACCGTGTTTGATTTAGAGTTCGAACTGCATCTGTCAATATAGGAGAAAACAGAGTGAAACCTAAAAATTCAAACTGTTATTGCAAACGAATGCTTCAACCTAGGAGAACAAAACTTGGGCATCCAAGTTTGATTGGTGTACTGCTCATTACTTGAAAGTATCATGAAGGTCGGAAGAAAAAATATATGTTGTGATTTCAGGAGACTGTAGTTTTTTGGCAGCCTAACAACGCCTTTCATTGAATGAGTTATTCTCCAGTCTCTACTTAAGGCTACATCAAGAGGAAACAAACCTCAGAGATAGAACGTAGAACTACTGTATTGTGTCAAGTTTCAAGAAGCTAGCACAAACTGTGTTGATTTAGAGTTCGAACTGCATCTGTCAATATAGGAGAAAACAGAGTGAAACCTAAAAATTCAAACTGTTCCTGGGAACGAATGCTTCAATCTAGGACTAAACTTGGGCATCCAAGTGGGATTGGTGTACTGATCATTACGTGAATGTATCATGAAGATTGGATGATAAAATATATGTTGAGATTTCAGGAGACTCTAGTGTTTGGAAGTTTGGCAACCCCTTTCCATATAAGTGTTATTCGCAGTCCCTGCATTAGGCTACATCAAGAGGAAACAAAACTTAGAGATAGAACGTAGAACGACTGTATTGTGTCAAGTTTCAAGAAGCTAGCACAAACTGTGTTTGATTTAGAGTTCAAACTGCATCTGTCAATACAGGAGAAAACAGAGTGAAACCTAAAAATTCAAACTGTTACTGCAAACGAATGCTTCAACCTAGGAGAACGAAACTTGGGCATCCAAGTTTGATTGGTGTACTGCTCATTACTTGAAAGTATCATGAAAGTCGGAAGAAAAAATATATGATGTGATTTCAGGAGATGGTAGTTTTTTGGCAGCCTAACAACGCCTTTCATTGAAGGAGTTATTCTCCAGTCTCTGCTTAAGGCTACATCAAGACGAAACAAACCTTAGAGATAGAACGTAGAACTACTGTATTGTGTCAAGTTTCAAGAAGCTAGCAGAAACCGTGTTTGATTTAGAGTTCGAACTGCATCTGTCAATATAGGAGAAAACATATTGAAACCTAAAAATTCAAACTGTTACTGCAAACGAATGCTTCAATCTAGAAGAAGGAAACTACGGCATCCAAGTTTTATTGGTGTACTGCTCATTACTTGAAAGTATCATGAAGTTCGGAAGAAAAAATATATGTTGAGATTACAGGAGACTGTAGTTTTTTGGCAACCTAACAACGCATTTCATTGAATGATTTATTCGCCAGTCTTTGCTTAAGGCTACATCAAGAGGAAACAAACCTTAGAGATAGAACGTAGAACTACTGTATTGTGTCAAGTTTCAAGCAGCTAGCACAAACCGTGTTGATTTAGAGTTCGAACTGCATCTGTCAATATAGGACAAAACAGAGTGAAACCTAAAAATTCAAACTGTTACTGCAAACGAATGCTTCAACCTAGAAGAACGAAACTAAGGCATCCAAGTTTGATTGGTGTACTGCTCATTACTTGAAAGTATCATGAAGGTCGGAAGAAAAAATATATGTTGAGATTACAGGAGACTGTATTTTTTTGGCAACCTAACAACGCATTTCTTTGAATGATTTATTCGCCAGTTTTTGCTTAAGGCTACATCAAGAGGAAACAAACCTTAGAGATAGAACGTAGAACTACTGTATTGTGTCAAGTTTCAAGAAGCTAGCACAAACCGTGTTGACTTAGAGTTCAAACTGCATCTGTCAATATAGGGGAAAACAGATTGAAACCTAAAAATTCAAACTGTTCCTGGAAACGAATGCTCAATCTAGGAGAACTAAACTTGGGCATCCAAGTGGGATTGGTGTACTGATCATTACGTGAATGTATCATGAAGATTGGATGAAAAATATATGTTGAGATTTCAGGAGACTCTAGTGTTTAGAAGTTTGGCAACCCCTTTCCATATAAGTGTTATTGGCAGTCCCTGCATTTGGCTACATCAAGAGGAAACAAAACTTAGAGCTAGAACGTAGAACGACTGTATTGTGTCAAGTTTCAAGAAGCTAGCACAAACTGTGTTTGATTTAGAGTTCGAACTGCATCTGTCAATACAGGAGAAAACAGAGTGAAACCTAAAAATTCAAACTGTTACTGCAAACGAATGCTTCAACCTAGGAGAACGAAACTTTGGCATCCTTGTTTGATTGGTGTACTGCTTATTACTTGAAAGTAGCATGAAGGTCGGAAGAAAAAATATATGTTGTGATTTCAGGAGATGGTAGTTTTTTGGCAGCCTAACAACGCCTTTCATTGGAGGAGTTATTCTCAGATCTCTGCTTAAGGCTACATCAAGATGAAACAAACCTTAGAGATAGAATGTAGAACTACTGTATTGTGTCAAGTTTCAAGAAGCTAGCAGAAACCGTGTTTGATTTAGAGTTCGAACTGCATCTGTCAATATAGGAGAAAACAGAGTGAAACCTAAAAATTCAAACTGTTACTGCAAACGAATGCTTCAACCTAGGAGAACAAAACTTGGGCATCCAAGTTTGATTGGTGTACTGCTCATTACTTGAAAGTATCTTGAAGGTCGGAAGAAAAAATATATGTTGTTATTTCAGGAGACTGTAGTTTTTTGGCAGCCTAACAACGCCTTTCATTGAATGAGTTATTCTCTAGTCTCTACTTAAGGCTACATCAAGAGGAAATAAACCTTAGAGACAGAACGTAGAACTACTGTATTGTGTCAAGTTTCAAGAAGCTAGCAAAAACCGTGTTGATTTAGAGTTCATACTGCATCTGTCAATATAGGAGAAAACAGAGTGAAACCTAAAAATTCAAACTGTTCCTGGAAACGAAATCTTCAATCTAGGAGAACTAAACTTGGGCATCCAAGTGGGATTGGTGTACAGATCATTACGTGAATGTATCATGAAGATTGGATGAAAAAATATATGTTGAGATTTCAGGAGAATCTAGTGTTTGGAAGTTTGGCAACCCCTTTCCATTTAAGTGTTATTCGCAGTCCCTGCATTAGGCTACATCCACAGGAAACAAAACTTAGAGATAGAACGTAGAACTACTGTATTGTGTCACGTTTCAAGAAGCTAGCACAAACTGTGTTTGATTTCGAGTTCGAACTGCATCTGTGAATACAGGAGAAAACAAAGTGAAACCTAAAAATTCAAACTGTTACTGCAAACGAATGCTTCAACCTAGGAGAACGAAACTTGGGCATCCAAGTTTGATTGGTGTACTGCTCATTACTTGAAAGTATCATGAAGGTCGGAAGAAAAAATATATGTTGTGATTTCAGGAGACTGTAGTTTTTTGGCAACCTAACAACGCATTTCATTGAATGAGTTATTCGCCAGTCTCTGCTTAATGCTACATCAAGAGGAAACAAACCTTAGAGATAGAACATAGAACTACTGTATTGTGTCATGTTTCAAGAAGCTACCACAAACCGTGTTGATTTAGAGTTCGAACTGCATCTGTCAATATATGAGAAAACAGAGTGAAACCTAAAAATTCAAACTGTTCCTGAAAACGAATGCTTCAATCTAGGAGAACTAAATTTGAGCATCCAAGTGGGATTTTATGTACTGATCATTACGTGAATGTATCATGAAGATTGGATGAAAAAATACATGTTGAGATTTCAGGAGACTCTAGTGTTTGGACGTTTGGCAACCCCTTTCCATATAAGTGTTACTCGCAGTCCCTGCATTAGGCTACATCAAGAGGAAACAAAACTTAGAGATAGAACGTACAACTACTGTATTGTGTCAAGTTTCAAGAAGCTAGCACAAACTGTGTTTGATTTAGAGATCAAACTGCATCTGTCAATATAGAAGAAAACAGAGTGAAATCTAAAAATTCAAACTGTTACTGCAAACGAATGCTTCAACCTAGGAGAACGAAACTTGGGCATCCAAGTTTGATTGGTGTACTCTCATTACTTGAAAGTATCATGAAGGTCGGAAGAAAAAATATATGTTGAGATTACAGGAGACTGTAGTTTTTTGGAAACCTAACAACGCATTTCATTGAATGAGTTATTCGCCAGTCTCTGCTTAAGGCTACATCAAGAGGAAACAAACCTTAGAGATAGAACGTAGAACTACTGTATTGTGTCAAGTTTCAAGAAGTTAGCACAAACCGTGTTGATTTAGAGTTCGAACTGCATCTGTCAATATAGGAGAAAACAGAGTGAAACCTAAAAATTCAAACTGTTCCTGGAAATGAATGCTTCAATCTAGGAGAACTAAACTTGGGCATTCAAGTGGGATTGGTGTACTGATCATTACGTGAATGTATCATGAAGATTGGATGAAAAAATACATGTTGAGATTTCAGGAGACTCTAGTGTTTGGACGTTTGGCAACCCCTTTCCATATAAGTGTTATTCGCAGTCCCTGCATTAGGCAACATCAAGAGGAAACAAAACATAGAGATAGAACGTAGAACTACTGTATTGTGTCAAGTTTCAAGAAGCTAGCACAAACTGTGTTTGATTTAGAGTTCGAACTGCATCTGTCAATATAGGAGAAAACAGAGTGAAACCTAAAAATTAAAACTGTTACTGCAAACGAATGCTTCAACCTAGGAGAACGAAACTTGGGCATCCAAGTTTGATTGGTGTACTGCTCATTACTTGAAAGTATCATGAAGGTCGGAAGAAAAAATATATGTTGAGATTACAGGAGACTGTAGTTTTTTGGCAACCTAACAACGGATTTCATTGAATGAGTTCTTCGCCAGTCTTTGCTTAAGGCTACATCAAGAGGAAACAAACCTTAGAGATAGAACGTAGAACTACTGTATTGTGTCAAGTTTCAAGAAGCTAGCACAAACCGTGTTGACTTAGAGTTCGAACTGCATCTGTCAATATAGGAGAAAACAGAGTGAAACCTAAAAATTCAAACTGTTCCTGGAAACGAATGCTTCAATCTAGGAGAACTAAACTTGGGCATCCAAGTGGGATTGGTGTACTGATCATTACGTGAATGTATCATGAAGATTGGATGAAAAAATATATGTTGAGATTTCAGGAGACTCTAGTGTTTGGAAATTTGGCAACCCCTTTCCATATAAGTGTTATTCGCAGTCCCTGCATTAGGCTACATCAAGAGGAAACAAAACTTAGAGATAGAACGTAGAACACTGTATTGTGTCAAGTTTCAAGAAGCTAGCACAAACTGTGTTTGATTTAGAGATCGAACTGCATCTGTCAATATAGAAGAAAACAGAGTGAAACCTAAAAATTCAAACTGTTACTGCAAAAAATGCTTCAACCTAGGAGAACGAAACTTGGGCATCCAACTTTGATTCGTGTACTGCTCATTACTTGAAAGTATCATGAAGGTCGGAAGAAAAAATATATGTTGTGATTTCAGGCGATGGTAGTTTTTTGGCAGCCTAACAACGCCTTTCATTGAAGGAGTTATTCTCCAGTCTCTGCTTAAGGCTACATCAAGAGGAAAAAACCTTAGAGATAGAACGTAGAACTACTGTATTGTGTCAAGTTTCATGAAGCTAGCAGAAACCGTGTTTGATTAAGAGTTCGAACTGCATCTGTCAATATAGGAGAAAACAGAGTGAAACCTAAAAATTCAAACTGTTACTGCAAACGAATGCTTCAACCTAGGAGAACGAAACTTGGGCATCCCAGTTTGATTGGTGTACTGCTCATTACTTGAAAGTATCATGAAGGTCGGAAAAAAAAATATATGTTGTGATTTCAGGAGACTGTAGTTTTTTGGCAGCCTAACAACACCTTTCATTGAAGGAGTTATTCTCCAGTCTCTGCTTAAGGCTACATCAAGAGGAAACAAACCTTAGAGATAGAACGTAGAACTACTCTATTGTGTCAAGTTTCAAGAAGCTAGCACAAACCGTGTTGATTTAGAGTTCGAACTGCATCTGTCAATATAGGACAAAACAGAGTGAAACCTAAAAATTCAAACTGTTACTGCAAACGAATGCTTCAACCTAGAAGAACGAAACTAGGGCATCCAAGTTTGATTGTTGTACTGCTCATTACTTGAAAGTATCATGAAGGTCGGAAGAAAAAATATATGTTGAGATTACAGGAGACTGTAGTTTTTTGGCAACCTAAAAACGCATTTCATTGAATGAGTTATTCGCCAGTCTCTGCTTAAGGCTACATCAAGAGGAAACAAACCTTAGAGATAGAACGTAGAACTACTGTATTGTGTCAAGTTTCAAGAAGCTAGCACAAACCGTGTTGATTTAGAGTTCGAACTGCATCTGTCAATATAGGAGAAAACAGAGTGAAACCTAAAAATTCAAACTGTTCCTGGAAACGAATGCTTCAATCTAGGAGAACGAAACTTGGGCATCCAAGTTTGATTGGTGTACTGCTCATTAATTGAAAGTATCATGAAGGTCGGAAGAAAAAATATATGTTGAGATTTCAGTTGACTCTAGTGTTTGGAAATTTGGCAACCCCTTTCCATATAAGTGTTATTCGCAGTCCTGGCATTAGGCTACATCAAGAGGAAACAAAACGTAGAGATAGAACGTAGAACTACTGTATTTTGTCAAGTTTCAAGAAGCTAGCACAAACTGTGTTTGATTTAGAGATCGAACTGCATCTGTCAATATAGAAGAAAACAGAGTGAAACCTAAAAATTCAAACTGTTACTGCAAACGAATGCTTCAACCTAGGAGAACTAAACGTGGGCATCCAAGTGGGATTGGTGTACTGATCATTACGTGAATGTATCATTAAGATTGGATGAAAAAATATATGTTGAGATTTCAGGAGAATCTAGTGTTTGGAAATTTGGCAACCCCTTTCCATATAAGTGTTTTCGCAGTCCCTGCATTAGGCTACATCAAGAGGAAACAAAACTTAGAGATAGAACGTAGAACGACTGTATTGTGTCACGTTTCAAGAAGCTAGCACAAACTGTGTTTGATTTAGAGTTCGAACTGCATCTGTCAATATAGGAGAAAGCAGAGTGAATCCTAAAAATTCGAACTGTTACTGCAAACGAATGCTTCAACCAGGAGAACGAAACTTGGGCATCCAATTTTGATTGGTGTACTGCTTATTACTTGAAAGTATCATGAAGGTCGGAAGAAAAAAATATATGTTGTGATATCAAGAGATGGTAGTTTTTTGGCAGCCTAACAACGCCGTTCATTGAAGGAGTTTTTCTCCAGTCTCTGCTTAAGGCTACATCAAGAGGAAACAAACCTTAGAGATAGAACGTGGAACTACTGTATTGTTTCAAGTTTCAAGAAGCTAGCAGAAACCGTGTTTGATTTAGAGTTCGAACTGCATCTGTCAATATAGGAGAAAACAGAGTGAAACCTAAAAATTCAAACTGTTATTGCAAACGAATGCTTCAACCTAGGAGAACAAAACTTGGGCATCCAAGTTTGATTGGTGTACTGCTCATTACTTGAAAGTATCATGAAGGTCGGAAGAAAAAAGATATGTTGAGATCACAGGAAACTGTAGTTTTTTGGCAACCTAACAACGGATTTCATTGAATGAGTTATTCGCCAGTCTTTGCTTAAGGCTACATCAAGAGGAAACAAACCTTAGAGATAGAACGTAGAACTACTGTATTGTGTCAAGTTTCAAAAATCTAGCACAAACCGTGTTGATTTAGAGTTCGAACTGCATCTGTCAATATAGGAGAAAACAGAGTGAAACCTAAATATTCAAACTGTTCCTGGAAACGAATGCTTCAATCTAGGAGAACGAAACTTGGGCATCCAAGTGGGATTGGTGTACTGATCATTACGTGAATGTATCATGAAGATTGGATGAAAAAATATATGTTGAGATTTCCGGAGACTCTAGTGTTTGGAAGTTTGGCAACCCCTTTCCATATAAGTGTTATTCGCAGTCCCTGCATTAGGCTACATCAAGAGGAAACAAAACTTAGAGATAGAACGTAGAACTACTGTATGGTGTCAAGTTTCAAGAAGCTAGCACAAACTGTGTTTGATTTAGAGTTCGAACTGCATCTGTCAATATAGGAGAAAACAGAGTGAAACCTAAAAATTCAAACTGTTACTGCAAACGAATGCTTCAACCTAGGAGAACGAAACTTGGGCATCCAAGTTTGATTGGTGTACTGCTCATTACTTGAAAGTATCATGAAGGTCGGAAGAAAAAATATATGTTGTGATTTCAGGAGACTGTAGTTTTTTGGCAGCCTAACAACGCCTTTCATTGAAGGAGTTATTCTCCAGTCTCTGCTTAAGGCTACATCAAGAGGAAACAAACCTTAGAGATAGTACATAGAACTACTGTATTGTGTCAAGTTTCAAGAAGCTAGCAAAAACCGTGTTGATTTAGAGTTCGAACTGCATCTGTCAATATAGGAGAAAACAGAGTGAAACCTAAAAATTCAAACTGTTACTGCAAAGGATGATTCAACCTAGGAGAACGAAACTTGGGCATCCAAGTTTGATTCGTGTACTGCTCATTACTTGAAAGTATCATGAAGGTCGGAAGAAAAAATATATGTTGTGATTTCAGGAGACTGTAGTTTTTTGGCAGCCTAACAACGCCTTTCATTGAATAAGTTAATCTCCAGTCTCTGCTTAAGGCTCCATCAAGACGAAACAAACCTTAGAGATAGAACGTAGAACTACTGTATTGTGTCAAGTTTCAAGAAGCTAGCAGAAACCGTGTTTGATTTTGAGTTCCAACTGCATCTGTCAATATAGGAGAAAACAGAGTGAAACCTAAAAATTCAAACTGTTCCTGGAAACGAATGCTTCAATATAGGAGAACTAAACTTGGGCATCCAAGTGGGATTGGTGTACTGATCATTACGTGAATGTATCATGAATATTGGATCAAAAAATATATGTTGAGATTTCAGGAGACTCTAGTGTTTGGAAGTAGGTCAACCCCTTTCCATATAAGTGTTATTCGCAGTCCCTGCATTAGTTTACATCAAGAGGAAACAAAACTTAGAGATAGAATGTAGAACTACTGTATTGTGTCAAGTTTCAAGAAGCTAGCTCAAACTGTGTTTGATTTAGAGTTCGAACTGCATCTGTCAATATAGAAGAAAACAGAGTGAAACCTAAAAATTCAAACTGTTACTGCAAAAGAATGCTTCAACCTAGGAGAACGAAACTTGGGCATCCAACTTTGATTCGTGTACTGCTCATTACTTGAAAGTATCATGAAGTCGGAAGAAAAAATATATGTTGTGATTTCAGGCGATGGTAGTTTTTTGGCAGCCTAACAACGCCTTTCATTGAAGGAGTTATTCTCCAGTCTCTGCTTAAGTCTACATCAAGAGGAAAAAACCTTAGAGATAGAACGTAGAACTACTGTATTGTGTCAAGTTTCATGAAGCTAGCAGAAACCGTGTTTGATTAAGAGTTCGAACTGCATCTGTCAATATAGGAGAAAACAGAGTGAAACCTAAAAATTCAAACTGTTACTGCAAACGAATGCTTCAACCTAGGAGAACGAAACTTGGGCATCCCAGTTTGATTGGTGTACTGCTCATTACTTGAAAGTATCATGAAGGTCGGAAGAAAAAATATATGTTGTGATTTCAGGAGACTGTAGTTTTTTGGCAGCCTAACAACACCTTTCATTGAAGGAGTTATTCTCCAGTCTCTGCTTAAGGCTACATCAAGAGGAAACAAACCTTAGAGATAGAACGTAGAACTACTGTATTGTGTCAAGTTTCAAGAAGCTAGCACAAACCGTGTTGATTTAGAGTTCGAACTGCATCTGTCAATATAGGACAAAACAGAGTGAAACCTAAAAATTCAAACTGTTACTGCAAACGAATGCTTCAACCTAGAAGAACGAAACTAGGGCATCCAAGTTTGATTGGTGTACTGCTCATTACTTGAAAGAATCATGAAGGTCGGAAGAAAAAATATATGTTGAGATTACAGGAGACTGTAGTTTTTTGGCAACCTAACAACGCATTTCATTGAATGAGTTATTCGCCAGTCTCTGCTTAAGGCTACATCAAGAGGAAACAAACCTTAGAGATAGAACGTAGAACTACTGTATTGTGTCAAGTTTCAAGAAGCTAGCACAAACCGTGTTGATTTAGAGTTCGAACTGCATCTGTCAATATAGGAGAAAACAGAGTGAAACCTAAAAATTCAAACTGTTCCTGGAAACGAATGCTTCAATCTAGGAGAACGAAACTTGGGCATCCAAGTTTGATTGGTGTACTGCTCATTAATTGAAAGTATCATGAAGGTCGGAAGAAAAAATATATGTTGAGATTTCAGTTGACTCTAGTGTTTGGAAATTTGGCAACCCCTTTCCATATAAGTGTTATTCGCAGTCCTGGCATTAGGCTACATCAAGAGGAAACAAAACGTAGAGATAGAACGTAGAACTACTGTATTTTGTCAAGTTTCAAGAAGCTAGCACAAACTGTGTTTGATTTAGAGATCGAACTGCATCTGTCAATATAGAAGAAAACAGAGTGAAACCTAAAAATTCAAACTGTTACTGCAAACGAATGCTTCAACCTAGGAGAACTAAACGTGGGCATCCAAGTGGGATTGGTGTACTGATCATTACGTGAATGTATCATTAAGATTGGATGAAAAAATATATGTTGAGATTTCAGGAGAATCTAGTGTTTGGAAGTTTGGCAACCCCTTTCCATATAAGTGTTTTCGCAGTCCCTGCATTAGGCTACATCAAGAGGAAACAAAACTTAGAGATAGAACGTAGAACGACTGTATTGTGTCACGTTTCAAGAAGCTAGCACAAACTGTGTTTGATTTAGAGTTCGAACTGCATCTGTCAATATAGGAGAAAACAGAGTGAAACCTAAAAATTCGAACTGTTACTGCAAACGAATGCTTCAACCAGGAGAACGAAACTTGGGCATCCAAGTTTGATTGGTGTACTGCTTATTACTTGAAAGTATCATGAAGGTCGGAAGAAAAAAATATATGTTGTGATATCAAGAGATGGTAGTTTTTTGGCAGCCTAACAACGCCGTTCATTGAAGGAGTTATTCTCCAGTCTCTGCTTAAGGCTACATCAAGAGGAAACAAACCTTAGAGATAGAACGTGGAACTACTGTATTGTTTCAAGTTTCAAGAAGCTAGCAGAAACCGTGTTTGATTTAGAGTTCGAACTGCATCTGTCAATATAGGAGAAAACAGAGTGAAACCTAAAAATTCAAACTGTTATTGCAAACGAATGCTTCAACCTAGGAGAACAAAACTTGGGCATCCAAGTTTGATTGGTGTACTGCTCATTACTTGAAAGTATCATGAAGGTCGGAAGAAAAAAGATATGTTGAGATCACAGGAGACTGTAGTTTTTTGGCAACCTAACAACGGATTTCATTGAATGAGTTATTCGCCAGTCTTTGCTTAAGGCTACATCAAGAGGAAACAAACCTTAGAGATAGAACGTAGAACTACTGTATTGTGTCAAGTTTCAAAAAGCTAGCACAAACCGTGTTGATTTAGAGTTCGAACTGCATCTGTCAATATAGGAGAAAACAGAGTGAAACCTAAATATTCAAACTGTTCCTGGAAACGAATGCTTCAATCTAGGAGAACGAAACTTGGGCATCCAAGTGGGATTGGTGTACTGATCATTACGTGAATGTATCATGAAGATTGGATGAAAAAATATATGTTGAGATTTCTGGAGACTCTAGTGTTTGGAAGTTTGGCAACCCCTTTCCATATAAGTGTTATTCGCAGTCCCTGCATTAGGCTACATCAAGAGGAAACAAAACTTAGAGATAGAACGTAGAACTACTGTATGGTGTCAAGTTTCAAGAAGCTAGCACAAACTGTGTTTGATTTAGAGTTCGAACTGCATCTGTCAATATAGGAGAAAACAGAGTGAAACCTAAAAATTCAAACTGTTACTGCAAACGAATGCTTCAACCTAGGAGAACGAAACTTGGGCATCCAAGTTTGATTGGTGTACTGCTCATTACTTGAAAGTATCATGAAGGTCGGAAGAAAAAATATATGTTGTGATTTCAGGAGACTGTAGTTTTTTGGCAGCCTAACAACGCCTTTCATTGAAGGAGTTATTCTCCAGTCTCTGCTTAAGGCTACATCAAGAGGAAACAAACCTTAGAGATAGTACGTAGAACTACTGTATTGTGTCAAGTTTCAAGAAGCTAGCAAAAACCGTGTTGATTTAGAGTTCGAACTGCATCTGTCAATATAGGAGAAAACAGAGTGAAACCTAAAAATTCAAACTGTTACTGCAAAGGATGATTCAACCTAGGAGAACGAAACTTGGGCATCCAAGTTTGATTCGTGTACTGCTCATTACTTGAAAGTATCATGAAGGTCGGAAGAAAAAATATATGTTGTGATTTCAGGAGACTGTAGTTTTTTGGCAGCCTAACAACGCCTTTGCTTGAATAAGTTAATCTCCAGTCTCTGCTTAAGGCTCCATCAAGACGAAACAAACCTTAGAGATAGAACGTAGAACTACTGTATTGTGTCAAGTTTCAAGAAGCTAGCAGAAACCGTGTTTGATTTTGAGTTCCAACTGCATCTGTCAATATAGGAGAAAACAGAGTGAAACCTAAAAATTCAAACTGTTCCTGGAAACGAATGCTTCAATCTAGGAGAACTAAACTTGGGCATCCAAGTGGGATTGGTGTACTGATCATTACGTGAATGTATCATGAATATTGGATCAAAAAATATATGTTGAGATTTCAGGAGACTCTAGTGTTTGGAAGTTTGGCAACCCCTTTCCATATAAGTGTTATTCGCAGTCCCTGCATTAGTTTACATCAAGAGGAAACAAAACTTAGAGATAGAATGTAGAACTACTGTATTGTGTCAAGTTTCAAGAAGCTAGCTCAAACTGTATTTGATTTTGAGTTCGAACTGCATCTGTCAATATAGGAGAAAACAGAATGAAAACTAAAAATTCAAACTGTTACTGCAAACGAATGCTTCAACCTAGGAGAACGAAACATGGGCATCCAAGTTTGATTGGTGTACTGCTCATTACTTGAAAGTATCATGAAGGTCGGAAGAAAAAATATTTGTTGTGATTTCAGGAGACTGTAGTTTTTTGCAGCCTAACAACGCCTTTCATTGAAGGAGTTATTCTCCAGTCTCTGCTTAAGGCTACATCTAGACGAAACAAACCTTAGAGATAGAACGTAGAACTACTGTATTGTGTCAAGTTTCAAGAAGCTAGCAGAAACCGTGTTTGATTTAGAGTTCGAACTGCATCTGTCAATATAGGAGAAAACAGAGTGAAACTTAAAAATTCAAACTGTTACTGCAAACGAATGCTTCAACCTAGGAGAACAAAACTTGGGCATCCAAGTTTGATTGGTGTACTGCTCATTACTTGAAAGTATCATGAAGGTCGGAAGAAAAAATATATGTTGAGATTAGAGGAGACTGTAGTTTTTTGCCAACCTAACAACGCATTTCATTGAATGAGTTATTCTCCAGTCTCTGCTTAAGGCTACATCAAGAGGAAACAAACGTTACAGATAGAAAGTAGAACTACTGTATTGTGTCAAGTTTCAAGAAGCTAGCACAAACCGTGTTGATTTAGAGTTCGTACTGCATCTGTCAATATAGGAGAAAACAGAGTGAAACCTGAAAATTCAAACTGTTCCTGGAAACGAATGCTTCAATCTAGGAGAACTAAAATTGGGCATCCAAGTGGGATTGGTGTACTGATCATTACGTGAATGTATCATGAAGATTGGATGAAAAAATATATGTTGAGATTTCAGGAGACTCTAGTGTTTGGAAGTTTGGCAACCTTTTTCAATATAAGTGTTATTCGCAGTACCTGCATTAGGCTACATCAAGAGGAAACAAAACCTAGAGATAGAACGTAGAACTACTGTATTGTGTCAAGTTTCAAGAAGCTAGCACAAACTGTGTTTGATTTAGAGTTCTAACTGCATCTGTCAATATAGGAGAAAACAGAGTGAAACCTAAAAATTCAAAGGGTTACTGCAAACGAATGCTTCAACCTAGGAGAACGAAACTTGGGCAGTCAAGTGTGATTGGTGTACTGCTTATTACTTGAAAGTATCATGAAGGTCGGAAGAAAGAATATATGTTGTGATTTCAGGAGACTGTAGTTTTTTGGCAGCCTAACAACGCCTTTCATTGAATGAGTTAATCTCCAGTCTCTGCTTAAGGCTACATCAAGGTGAAACAAACCTTCGAGATAGAACGTAGAACTACTGTATTGTGTCAAGTTTCAAGAAGCTAGCAGAAACCGTGTTTGATTTTGAGTTCGAACTGCATCTGTCAATATAGGAGAAAAAAGAGTGAAACCTAAAAATTCAAACTGTTCCTGGAAACGAATGCTTCAATCTAGGAGAACTAAACTTGGGCATCCAAGTGGGATTGGTGTACTGATCATTACGTTTATGTATCATGAAGATTGGATGAAAAAATATATGTTGAGATTACATTAGACTTAGTGTTTTGCCAACCTAACAACGCCTTTCATTGAATGAGTTATTCACCAGTCTCTGCTTAAGGGTACAACAAGAGGAAACAAAACTTTGAGATAGAACACAGAACTACTGTATTGTGTCAAGTTTCAAGAAGCTAGCACAAACCGTGTTGATTTAGAGTTCGAACTGCATCTGTCAATATAGGAGAAAACAGAGTGAAACCTAAAAATTCAAACTGTTTACTGCAAACGAATGCTTCAACCTAGAAGAACGAAACTAGGGCATCCAAGTTTGATTGGTGTACTGCTCATTTCTTGACAGTATCATGAAGGTCGGAAGAAAAAATATATGTTGTGATTTCAGGAGACTGTAGTTTTTTGGCAGCCTAACAACGCCTTTCATTGAATTACTTATTCTCCAGTCTCTGCTTAAGGCTACATCAAGACGAAACAAACCTTAGAGATAGTATGTAGAACTACTGTATTGTGTCAAGTTTCAAGAAGCTAGCAGAAACCGTGTTTGATTTTGAGTTCGAACTGCATCTGTCAATATAGGAGAAAACAGAGTGAAACCTAAAAAATCAAACTGTTCCTAAAACGAATGCTTCAATAAAGGAGAACTAAACTTGGGCATCCAAGTGGGATTGGTGTACTGATCATTACGTGAATGTATCATGAAGATTGGATGAAAAAATATATGTTGAGATTTCAGGAGACTCTAGTGTTTGGAAGGTTGGCAACCCCTTTCCATATAAGTGTTATTCGCAGTCCCTGCATTAGGCTACATCAAGAGGAAACAAAACTTAGAGATAGAACGTAGAACGACTGTATTGTGTCACGTTTCAAGAAGCTAGCACAAACTGTGTTTGATTTGGAGTTCGAACTGCATCTGTCAATATAGGAGAAAACAGAGTGAAACCTAAAAATTCGAACTGTTACTGCAAACGAATGCTTCAACCAGGAGAACGAAACTTGGGCATCCAAGTTCGATTGGTGTACTGCTCATTACTTGAAAGTATCATGAATGTCGGAAGAAAAAACATATATTTTGATTTCAGGAGACTGTAGTTTTTTTGCAGCCTAACAACACCTTTCATTGAATGAGTTATTCTCCAGGCTCTGCTTAAGGCTCCATCAAGAGGAAACAAACCTTAGATATAGAACGTAGAACTACTGTATTGTGTCAAGTTTCAAGAAGCTAGCAAAAACCGTGTTGATTTAGAGTTCGAACTGCATCTGTCAATATAGGAGAAAACAGAGTGAAACCTAAAAATTCAAACTGTTACTGCAAACGAATGCTTCAACCTAGAAGAAGGAAACTAGGGCATCCAAGTTTGATTGGTGTACTGCTCATTACTTGAAAGTATCATGAAGGTCGGAAGAAAAAATATATGTTGTGATTTCAGGAGACTGTAGTTTCTTGGCAGCCTAACAACGCCTTTCATTGAATGAGTTATTCTCCAGTCTCTGCTTAAGGCTACATCAAGACGAAACAAACCTTAGAGATAGAACGTAGAACTACTGTATTGTGTCAAGTTTCAAGAAGCTAGCACAAACCGTGTTGATTTAGAGTTCGAACTGCATCTGTCAATATAGGAGAAAACAGAGTGAAACCTAAAAATTCAAACTGTTCCTGGAAACGAATGCTTCAAACTAGGAGAACTAAACTTGGGCATCCAAGTGGGATTGGTGTACTGATCATTACGTGAATGTATCATGAAGATTGGATGAAAAATATGTCTTGAGATTTCAGGAGACTCTAGTGTTTGGAAGTTTGGCAACCCCTTTCCATATAAGTGTTATTCGCAGTCCCTGCATTAGGCTACATCAAGAGGAAACAAAACTTAGAGACAGAACGTAGAACTACTGTATTGTGTCAAGTTTCAAGAAGCTAGCACAAACTGTGTTTGATTTAGAGTTCGAACTGCATCTGTCAATATAGGAGAAAACAGAGTGAAACCTAAAAATTCAAACTGTTACTGCAAACGAATGCTTCAACCTAGGAGAACAAAACTTGGGCATCCAAGTTTGATTGGTGTACTGCTCATTACTTGAAAGTATCATGAAGGTCGGAAGAAAAAATATATGTTGTGATTTCAGGAGACTGTAGTTTTTTGGCAGCCTAACAACGCCTTTCATTGAATGAGTTATTCTCCAGTCTCTGCTTAAGGCTACATCAAGAGGAAACAAACCTTAGAGATAGAACGTAGAACTACTGTATTGTGTCAAGTATCAAGAAGCTAGCACAAACCGTGTTGACTTAGAGTTCGAACTGCATCTGTCAATATAGGAGAAAACAGAGTGAAACCTAAAAATTCAAACTGTTCCTGGAAACGAATGCTTCAATCTAGGAGAACTAAACTTGGGCATCCAAGTGGGATTGCTGTACTGATCATTACGTGAATGTATCATGAAGATTGGATGAAAAATATGTGTTGAGATTTCAGGAGACTCTAGTGTTTGGAAGTTTGGCAACCCCTTTCCATATAAGTGTTATTCGCAGTCCCTGCATTAGGCTACATCAAGAGGAAACAAAACTTAGAGACAGAACGTAGAACTACTGTATTGTGTCAAGTTTCAAGAAGCTAGCACAAACTGTGTTTGATTTAGAGTTCGAACTGCATCTGACAATATAGGAGAAAACAGATTGAAAGCTATAAATTCAAACTGTTACTGCAAACGAATGCTTCGACCTAGGAGAACGAAACTTGGGCATCCAAGTTTGATTGGTGTACTGCTCATTACTTGAAAGTATCATGAAGGTCGGAAGAAAAAATATATGTTGTGATTTCAGGAGACTCTAGTTTTTTGGCAGCCTAACAATGCCTTTCATTGAATGAGTTATTCTCCAGTCTCTGCTTAAGGCTACATCAAGACCAAACAAACCTTAGAGATAGAACATAGAACTACTGTATTGTGTCAAGTTTCAAGAAGCTAGCAGAAACCGTGTTTGATTTAGATTTCGAACTGCATCTGTCAATATAGGAGAAAACAGAGTGAAACCTAAAAATTCAAACTGTTACTGCAAACGAATGCTTCATCCTAGGAAAACAAAACTTGGGCATCCAAGTTTGATTGGTGTACTGCTCATTACTTGAAAGTATCATGAAGGTCGGAAGAAAAAATATATGTTGTGAATTCAGGAGACTGTAGTTTTTTGGCAGCCTAACAACGCCTTTCATATAATGAGTTATTCTCCAGTCTCTGCTTAAGGCTACATCAAGAGGAAACAAACCTTAGAGATAGAACGTAGAACTACTGTATTGTGTCAAGTTTCAAGAAGCTAGCACAAACCGTGTTGATTTAGAGTTCGAACTGCATCTGTCAATATAGGAGAAAACAGAGTGAACCCTAAAAATTCAAACTGTTCCTGGAAATGAATGCTTCAATCTAGGAGAACTAAATTTTGCATCCAAGTGGGATTGGTGTATTGATCATTACGTGAATGTATAATGAAGATTGGATGAAAAAATATATGTTGAGATTTCAGGAGACTCTAGTGTTTGGAAGTTTGGCAACCCCTTTACATATAAGTGTTATTTGCAATCCCTGCATTAGGCTACATCAAGAGGAAACAAAACTTAGAAATAGAACGTAGAACTACTGTATTGTGTCAAGGTTCAAGAAGCTAGCACAAACTGTGTTTGATTTAGAGTTCGAACTGCATCTGTCAATATTGGAGAAAACAGAGTGAAACCTAAAAATTCAAACTGTTACTGCAATTGAATGCTTCAACCTAGGAGAACGAAACGTGGGCATCCAAGTTTGATTGGTGTACTGCTCATTACTTGAAAGTATCATGAAGGTCGGAAGAAAAAATATATGTTGTGATTTCTGGAGACTGTATTTTTTTGGCAGCCTAACAACGCCTTTCATTGAATGAGTTATTCTCCAGTCTCTGCTTAAGGCTACATCAAGAGGAAACAAACCTTAGAGATAGAACGTAGAACTACTGTATTGTGTCAAGTTTCAAGAAGCTAGCACAAACCGTGTTGATTTAGAGTTCGAACTGCATCTGTCAATATAGGAGAAAACACAGTGAAACCTAAAAATTCAAACTGTTACTGCAAACGAATGCTTCAACCTAGGAGAACGAAACTTGGGCATCCAAGTTTGATTGGTGTACTGTACATTACTTGAAAGTATCATGAAGGTCGGAAGAAAAAATATATATTGTGATTTCAGGAGACTGTAGTTTTTGTACAGCCTAACAATGCCTTTCATTAAATGAGTTATTCTCTAGTCTCTGCTTAAGGCTACATCAAGAGGAAACAAACCTTAGAGATAGAACGTAGAACTACTGTATTGTGTCAAGTTTCAAGAAGCTAGAACAAACTGTGTTGATTTAGAGTTCGTTCTGCATCTGTCAATATAGGAGAAAACAGAGTGAAACCTAAAAATTAAAACTGTTCCTGGAAATGAATGCTTCAATCTAGGAGAACTAAACTTGGGCATCCAAGTGGGATTGGTGTACTCATCATTACGTGAATGTATCATGAAGATTGTATGAAAAGATATATGTAGAGATTTCAGGAGACTCTAGTGTTTGGAAGTTTGGCAAACCCTTTCCATATAAGTTTTATTCGCAGTCCCTGCATTAGGCTACATAAAGAGGAAACAAAACTTAGAAATAGAACGTAGAACTACTGTATTGTGTCAAGTTTCAAGAAGCTAGCACAAACTGTGTTTGATTTAGAGTTCGAACTGCATCTGTCAATATAGGATAAAACAGAGTGAAACCTAAAATTCAAACTGTTACTGCAAACGAATGCTTCAACCTAGGAGAACGAAACTTGGGCATCCAAGTTTGATTGGTGTACTGCTCATTACTTGAAAGTATCATGAAGGTCGGAAGAAAAAATATATGTTGTGATTACAGGAGACATAGTTTTTTGGCAGCCTAACAACGCCTTTCATTGAATGAGTTATTCTCCAGTCTCTGCTTAAGGCTATATCAAGAGGAAAAAACCTTAGAGATACAATGTAGAACTACTGTATTGTGTCAAGTTTCAAGAAGCTAGCACAAACCGTGTTGATTTAGATTTCGAACTGCATCTGTCAATATAGGAGAAAACAGAGTGAAACCTAAAAATTCAAACTGTTCCTGGAAACGAATGCTTCAATCTAGGAGAACTAAACTTGGGCATCCAAGTGGGATTGGTGTACTGATCATTACGTGAATGTATCATGAAGATTGGATGAAAAAATATATGTTGAGATTTCAGGAGACTCTAGTGTTTGGAAGTTTGGCAACCCCTTTCCATATAAGTGTTATTCGCAGTCCCTGCATTAGGCTACATCAAGAGGAAACAAAACTTAGAGATAGAACGTAGAACTACTGTATTGTGTCAAGTTTCAAGAAGCTAGCACAAACTGTGTTTGATTTAGAGTTCGAACTGCATCTGTCAATATAGGAGAAAATACAGTGAAACCTAAAAATTCAAACTGTTACTGCAAACGAATGCTTCAACTTAGGAGAACGAAACTTGGGCATCCAAGTTCGATTGGTGTACTGTACATTACTTGAAAGTATCATGAAGGTCGGAAGAAAAAATATATGTTGAGATTACAGGAGACTGTAGTTTTTTGGCAGCCTAACAATGCCTTTCATTGAATGAGTTATTCTCCAGTCTCTGCTTAAGGCTACATCAAGAGGAAACAAACCTTAGAGATAGAACGTAGAACTACTGTATTGTGTCAAGTTTCAAGAAGCTAGAACAAACCGTGTTGATTTAGAGTTCGTACTGCATCTGTCAATATAGGAGAAAACAGAGTGAAACCTAAAAATTCAAACTGTTCCTGGAAACGAATGCTTCAATCTAGGAGAACTAACTTGGGCATCCAAGTGGGATTGGTGTACTCATCATTACGTGAATGTATCATGAAGATTGGATGAAAAAATATATGTAGAGATTTCAGGAGACTCTAGTGTTTGGAAGTTTGGCAACCCTTTCCATATAAGTTTTATTCGCAATCCCTGCATTAGGCTACATAAAGAGGAAACAAAACTTAGAGATAGAACATAGAACTACTGTATTGTGTCAAGTTTCAAGAAGCTAGCACAAAACTGTTTGATTTTAGAGTTCGAACTGCATCTGTCAATATAGGAGAAAACACAGTGAAACCCTAAAAAATCAAACTGTTACTGCAAATGAATGCTTCAACATAGGAGAACAAAACTTGGGCATCCAAGTTTGATTGGTGTACTGCTCATTACTTGAAAGTATTATGAAGGTCAGAAGAAGAAATATATGTTGAGATTACAGGAGACTGTAGTTTTTTGCCAACCTAACAACGCCTTTCATTGAATGAGTTATTCACCAGTCTTTGCTTAAGACTACATCAAGAGGAAACAAACCTTAGAGATAGAACGTAGAACTACTGTATTGTGTCAAGTTTCAAGAAGCCAGCACAAACCGTGTTGATTTAGAGTTCGAACTGCATCTGTCAATATTGGAGAAAACAGAGTGAAACCTAAAAATTCAAACTGTTCCTGCAAACGAATGCTTCAACCTAGAAGAACGAAACTAGGGCATCCCAAGTTTGATTGGTGTAACTGCTCATTACTTGAAAGTATCATGAAGGTCGGAAGAAAAAAATATATGTTGAGATTACAGGAGACTGTAGTTTTTTGGCAGCCTAACAACGCCTTTCATTTGAATGAGTTATTCTCCAGTCTCTTCTTAAGGCTACATCAAGAGGAAACAAACCTTAGAGATAGAATGTAGAACTACTGTATTGTGTCAAGTTTCAAGAAGCTAGCACAAACCGTGTTGATTTAGAGTTCGAACTGCATCTGTCAATATAGGAGAAAACAGAGTGAAACCTAAAAAGTCAAACTGTTCCTGGAAAACGAATGCTTCAATCTAGGAGAACTAAATTTGGGCATCCAAGTGGGATTGGTGTACTGATCATTACGTGAATGTATCATGAAGATTGGATGAAAAATATATGTTGAGAATTTCAGGAGACTCTAGTGTTTGGAAGTTTGGCAACCCCTTTCCATATAAGTGTTATTCGCAGTCCCTGCATTAGGCTACATCAAGAGGAAACAAAACTTAGATATAGAACGTAGAACTACTGTATTGTGTCAAGTTTGAAAAAGCTAGCACAACTGTGTTTTATTTAGAGATCGAACTGCATCTGTCAATATTGGAGAAAACAGAGTGAAACCTAAAATTCAAACTGTTACTGCAAACGAATGCTTCAACCCAGAAAGAACGAAATTTGGGCATCCAAGTTTGATTGGTGTACTGCTCATTACTTGAAAAGTATCATGAAGGTCGGAAGAAAAAATATATGTTGTGATTTCAGGAGACTGTAGTTTTTTGCCAGCCTAACCAACGCCTTTCAATTGAATGAGTTATTCTCCAGTCTCTGCTTAAGACTACATCAAGAGGAAACAAACCTTAGAGATAGACCGTAGAACTACTGTATTGTGTCAACTTTCAAGAAGCTAGCACAAACCGTGTTGATTTAGAGTTCGAA
This sequence comes from Callospermophilus lateralis, assembly GCF_048772815.1. Taxonomy (NCBI): domain Eukaryota; kingdom Metazoa; phylum Chordata; class Mammalia; order Rodentia; family Sciuridae; genus Callospermophilus; species Callospermophilus lateralis. The sequence goes on from NW_027513776.1 coordinate 43,476, forward strand.
CTGCATCTGTCAATATAGGAGAAAACAGAGTGAAACCTTAAAAATTCAAACTGTTCCTGGAAACGAATGCTTCAATCTAGAAGAACGTAACTAGGGCATCCAAGTTTGATTGGTGTACTGCTCATTACTTGAAAGTATCATGAAGGTCGGAAGAAAAAATATATGTTGTGATTTCAGGAGACTGTAGTTTTTTGGCAGCCTAACAACGCCTTTCATTGAATGAGTTATTCTCCAGTCTCTGCTTAAGGCTACATCAAGAGGAAACAAAGCTTAGAGATAGAACGTAGAACTACTGTATTGTGTCAAGTTTCAAGAAGCTAGCACAAACCGTGTTGATTTAGAGTTCGTACTGCATCTGTCAATATAGGAGAAAACAGAGTGAAACCTAAAAATTCAAACTGTTCCTAAAAACGAATGCTTCAATCTAGGAGAACTAAACTTGGGCATCCAAGTGGGATTGGTGTACTCATCATTACGTGAATGTATCATGAAGTTTGGTTGAAAAAATATATGTTGAGATTTCAGGAGACTCTAGTGTTTGGAAGTTTGGCATCCCCTTTCAATATAAGTGTTATTCGCAGTCCCTGCATTAGGCTATATCAAGAGGAAACAAAACTTAGAGATAGAACGTAGAACTACTGTATTGTGTCAAGTTTCAAGAAGCTAGCACAAACTGTGTTTGATTTAGAGTTCGAACTGCATCTGTCAATATAGGAGAAAATACAGTGAAACCTAAAAATTCAAACTGTTACTGCAAACGAATGCTTCAACCTAGGAGAACGAAACTTGGGCATTCAAGTTAGATTGGTGTACTGTACATTACTTGAAAGTATCATGAAGGTCGGAAGAAAAAATATATGTTGTGATTTCAGGAGACTGTAGTTTTTTTACAGCCTAACAACGCCTTTCATTGAATGAGTTATTCTCCAGTCTCTGCTTAATGCTACATCAAGAGAAAACAAACCTTAGAGATAGAACGTAGAACTACTGTATTGTGTCAAGTTTCAAGAAGCTAGCACAAACCGTGTTGATTTAGAGTTCGTACTGCATCTGTCAATATAGGAGAAAA
>NW_027513776.1:44744-85043 GCF_048772815.1 Callospermophilus lateralis
CATCTGTCAATATAGGAGAAAACAGAGTGAAACCTAAAAATTCAAACTGTTACTGCAAACGAATGCTTCATCCTAGGAAAACAAAACTTGGGCATCCAAGTTTGATTGGTGTACTGCTCATTACTTGAAAGTATCATGAAGGTCGGAAGAAAAAATATATGTTGTGAATTCAGGAGACTGTAGTTTTTTGGCAGCCTAACAACGCCTTTCATATAATGAGTTATTCTCCAGTCTCTGCTTAAGGCTACATCATGAGGAAACAAACCTTAGAGATAGAACGTAGAACTACTGTATTGTGTCAAGTTTCAAGAAGCTAGCACAAACCGTGTTGATTTAGAGTTCGAACTGCATCTGTCAATATAGGAGAAAACAGAGTGAACCCTAAAAATTCAAACTGTTCCTGGAAATGAATGCTTCAATCTAGGAGAACTAAATTTGGGCATCCAAGTGGGATTGGTGTATTGATCATTACGTGAATGTATAATGAAGATTGGATGAAAAAATATATGTTGAGATTTCAGGAGACTCTAGTGTTTGGAAGTTTGGCAACCCCTTTACATATAAGTGTTATTTGCAATCCCTGCATTAGGCTACATCAAGAGGAAACAAAACTTAGAAATAGAACGTAGAACTACTGTATTGTGTCAAGGTTCAAGAAGCTAGCACAAACTGTGTTTGATTTAGAGTTCGAACTGCATCTGTCAATATTGGAGAAAACAGAGTGAAACCTAAAAATTCAAACTGTTACTGCAATTGAATGCTTCAACCTAGGAGAACGAAACGTGGGCATCCAAGTTTGATTGGTGTACTGCTCATTACTTGAAAGTATCATGAAGGTCGGAAGAAAAAATATATGTTGTGATTTCTGGAGACTGTATTTTTTTGGCAGCCTAACAACGCCTTTCATTGAATGAGTTATTCTCCAGTCTCTGCTTAAGGCTACATCAAGAGGAAACAAACCTTAGAGATAGAACGTAGAACTACTGTATTGTGTCAAGTTTCAAGAAGCTAGCACAAACCGTGTTGATTTAGAGTTCGAACTGCATCTGTCAATATAGGAGAAAACACAGTGAAACCTAAAAATTCAAACTGTTACTGCAAACGAATGCTTCAACCTAGGAGAACGAAACTTGGGCATCCAAGTTTGATTGGTGTACTGTACATTACTTGAAAGTATCATGAAGGTCGGAAGAAAAAATATATATTGTGATTTCAGGAGACTGTAGTTTTTGTACAGCCTAACAATGCCTTTCATTAAATGAGTTATTCTCTAGTCTCTGCTTAAGGCTACATCAAGAGGAAACAAACCTTAGAGATAGAACGTAGAACTACTGTATTGTGTCAAGTTTCAAGAAGCTAGAACAAACCGTGTTGATTTAGAGTTCGTTCTGCATCTGTCAATATAGGAGAAAACAGAGTGAAACCTAAAAATTAAAACTGTTCCTGGAAATGAATGCTTCAATCTAGGAGAACTAAACTTGGGCATCCAAGTGGGATTGGTGTACTCATCATTACGTGAATGTATCATGAAGATTGTATGAAAAGATATATGTAGAGATTTCAGGAGACTCTAGTGTTTGGAAGTTTGGCAAACCCTTTCCATATAAGTTTTATTCGCAGTCCCTGCATTAGGCTACATAAAGAGGAAACAAAACTTAGAGATAGAACGTAGAACTACTGTATTGTGTCAAGTTTCAAGAAGCTAGCACAAACTGTGTTTGATTTAGAGTTCGAACTGCATCTGTCAATATAGGAGAAAACAGAGTGAAACCTAAAAATTCAAACTGTTACTGCAAACGAATGCTTCAACCTAGGAGAACGAAACTTGGGCATCCAAGTTTGATTGGTGTACTGCTCATTACTTGAAAGTATCATGAAGGTCGGAAGAAAAAATATATGTTGTGATTACAGGAGACATAGTTTTTTGGCAGCCTAACAACGCCTTTCATTGAATGAGTTATTCTCCAGTCTCTGCTTAAGGCTATATCAAGAGGAAAAAACCTTAGAGATACAATGTAGAACTACTGTATTGTGTCAAGTTTCAAGAAGCTAGCACAAACCGTGTTGATTTAGATTTCGAACTGCATCTGTCAATATAGGAGAAAACAGAGTGAAACCTAAAAATTCAAACTGTTCCTGGAAACGAATGCTTCAATCTAGGAGAACTAAACTTGGGCATCCAAGTGGGATTGGTGTACTGATCATTACGTGAATGTATCATGAAGATTGGATGAAAAAATATATGTTGAGATTTCAGGAGACTCTAGTGTTTGGAAGTTTGGCAACCCCTTTCCATATAAGTGTTATTCGCAGTCCCTGCATTAGGCTACATCAAGAGGAAACAAAACTTAGAGATAGAACGTAGAACTACTGTATTGTGTCAAGTTTCAAGAAGCTAGCACAAACTGTGTTTGATTTAGAGTTCGAACTGCATCTGTCAATATAGGAGAAAATACAGTGAAACCTAAAAATTCAAACTGTTACTGCAAACGAATGCTTCAACTTAGGAGAACGAAACTTGGGCATCCAAGTTCGATTGGTGTACTGTACATTACTTGAAAGTATCATGAAGGTCGGAAGAAAAAATATATGTTGAGATTACAGGAGACTGTAGTTTTTTGGCAGCCTAACAATGCCTTTCATTGAATGAGTTATTCTCCAGTCTCTGCTTAAGGCTACATCAAGAGGAAACAAACCTTAGAGATAGAACGTAGAACTACTGTATTGTGTCAAGTTTCAAGAAGCTAGAACAAACCGTGTTGATTTAGAGTTCGTACTGCATCTGTCAATATAGGAGAAAACAGAGTGAAACCTAAAAATTCAAACTGTTCCTGGAAACGAATGCTTCAATCTAGGAGAACTAAACTTGGGCATCCAAGTGGGATTGGTGTACTCATCATTACGTGAATGTATCATGAAGATTGGATGAAAAAATATATGTAGAGATTTCAGGAGACTCTAGTGTTTGGAAGTTTGGCAAACCCTTTCCATATAAGTTTTATTCGCAGTCTCTGCATTAGGCTACATAAAGAGGAAACAAAACTTAGAGATAGAACATAGAACTACTGTATTGTGTCAAGTTTCAAGAAGCTAGCACAAACTGTGTTTGATTTAGAGTTCGAACTGCATCTGTCAATATAGGAGAAAACACAGTGAAACCTAAAAAATCAAACTGTTACTGCAAATGAATGCTTCAACATAGGAGAACAAAACTTGGGCATCCAAGTTTGATTGGTGTACTGCTCATTACTTGAAAGTATTATGAAGGTCAGAAGAAGAAATATATGTTGAGATTACAGGAGACTGTAGTTTTTTGCCAACCTAACAACGCCTTTCATTGAATGAGTTATTCACCAGTCTTTGCTTAAGACTACATCAAGAGGAAACAAACCTTAGAGATAGAACGTAGAACTACTGTATTGTGTCAAGTTTCAAGAAGCCAGCACAAACCGTGTTGATTTAGAGTTCAAACTGCATCTGTCAATATTGGAGAAAACAGAGTGAAACCTAAAAATTCAAACTGTTCCTGCAAACGAATGCTTCAACCTAGAAGAACGAAACTAGGGCATCCAAGTTTGATTGGTGTACTGCTCATTACTTGAAAGTATCATGAAGGTCGGAAGAAAAAATATATGTTGAGATTACAGGAGACTGTAGTTTTTTGGCAGCCTAACAACGCCTTTCATTGAATGAGTTATTCTCCAGTCTCTGCTTAAGGCTACATCAAGAGGAAACAAACCTTAGAGATAGAATGTAGAACTACTGTATTGTGTCCAGTTTCAAGAAGCTAGCACAAACCGTGTTGATTTAGAGTTCGAACTGCATCTGTCAATATAGGAGAAAACAGAGTGAAACCTAAAAAGTCAAACTGTTCCTGGAAACGAATGCTTCAATCTAGGAGAACTAAATTTGGGCATCCAAGTGGGATTGGTGTACTGATCATTACGTGAATGTATCATGAAGATTGGATGAAAAAATATATGTTGAGATTTCAGGAGACTCTAGTGTTTGGAAGTTTGGCAACCCCTTTCCATATAAGTGTTATTCGCAGTCCCTGCATTAGGCTACATCAAGAGGAAACAAAACTTAGATATAGAACGTAGAACTACTGTATTGTGTCAAGTTTGAAAAAGCTAGCACAAACTGTGTTTTATTTAGAGATCGAACTGCATCTGTCAATATTGGAGAAAACAGAGTGAAACCTAAAAATTCAAACTGTTACTGCAAACGAATGCTTCAACCCAGAAGAACGAAATTTGGGCATCCAAGTTTGATTGGTGTACTGCTCATTACTTGAAAGTATCATGAAGGTCGGAAGAAAAAATATATGTTGTGATTTCAGGAGACTGTAGTTTTTTGCCAGCCTAACAACGCCTTTCATTGAATGAGTTATTCTCCAGTCTCTGCTTACGACTACATCAAGAGGAAACAAACCTTAGAGATAGACCGTAGAACTACTGTATTGTGTCAACTTTCAAGAAGCTAGCACAAACCGTGTTGATTTAGAGTTCGAACTGCATCTGTCAATATAGGAGAAAACAGAGTGAAACCTAAAAATTCAAACTGTTCCTGGAAACGAATGCTTCAATCTAGAAGAACGTAACTAGGGCATCCAAGTTTGATTGGTGTACTGCTCATTACTTGAAAGTATCATGAAGGTCGGAAGAAAAAATATATGTTGTGATTTCAGGAGACTGTAGTTTTTTGGCAGCCTAACAACGCCTTTCATTGAATGAGTTATTCTCCAGTCTCTGCTTAAGGCTACATCAAGAGGAAACAAAGCTTAGAGATAGAACGTAGAACTACTGTATTGTGTCAAGTTTCAAGAAGCTAGCACAAACCGTGTTGATTTAGAGTTCGTACTGCATCTGTCAATATAGGAGAAAACAGAGTGAAACCTAAAAATTCAAACTGTTCCTAAAAACGAATGCTTCAATCTAGGAGAACTAAACTTGGGCATCCAAGTGGGATTGGTGTACTCATCATTACGTGAATGTATCATGAAGTTTGGTTGAAAAAATATATGTTGAGATTTCAGGAGACTCTAGTGTTTGGAAGTTTGGCATCCCCTTTCAATATAAGTGTTATTCGCAGTCCCTGCATTAGGCTATATCAAGAGGAAACAAAACTTAGAGATAGAACGTAGAACTACTGTATTGTGTCAAGTTTCAAGAAGCTAGCACAAACTGTGTTTGATTTAGAGTTCGAACTGCATCTGTCAATATAGGAGAAAATACAGTGAAACCTAAAAATTCAAACTGTTACTGCAAACGAATGCTTCAACGTAGGAGAACGAAACTTGGGCATTCAAGTTAGATTGGTGTACTGTACATTACTTGAAAGTATCATGAAGGTCGGAAGAAAAAATATATGTTGTGATTTCAGGAGACTGTAGTTTTTTTACAGCCTAACAACGCCTTTCATTGAATGAGTTATTCTCCAGTCTCTGCTTAATGCTACATCAAGAGAAAACAAACCTTAGAGATAGAACGTAGAACTACTGTATTGTGTCAAGTTTCAAGAAGCTAGCACAAACCGTGTTGATTTAGAGTTCGTACTGCATCTGTCAATATAGGAGAAAACAGAGTGAAACCTAAAAATTCAAACTGTTCCTGGAAACGAATGCTTCAATCTAGGAGAACTAAACTTGGGCATCCAAGTGGGATTGGTGTACTCATCATTACGTGAATGTATCATGAAGATTGGATTAAAAATATATGTAGAGATTTCAGGAGACTCTAGTGTTTGGAAGTTTGGCAAACCCTTTCCATATAAGTTTTATTCGCAGTCCCTGCATTAGGCTACATAAAGAGGAAACAAAACTTAGAGATCGAACGTAGAACTACTGTATTGTGTCAAGTTTCAAGAAGCTAGCACAAACTGTGTTTGATTTAGAGTTCGAACTGCATCTGTCAATATAGGAGAAAACACAGTGAAACCTAAAAATTCAAACTGTTACTGCAAACGAATGCTTCAACCTAGGAGAACAAAACTTGGGCATCCAAGTTTGATTGGTGTACTGCTCATTACTTGAAAGTATTATGAAGGTCGGAAGAAAAAATATATGTTGAGATTACAGGAGACTGTAGTTTTTTGCCAACCTAACAACGCCTTTCATTGAATGAGTTATTCACCAGTCTTTGCTTAAGACTACATCAAGAGGAAACAAACCTTAGAGAGAGAACGTAGAACTACTGTATTGTGTCAAGTTTCAAGAAGCCAGCACAAACCGTGTTGATTTAGAGTTCGAACTGCATCTGTCAATATAGGAGAAAACAGAGTGAAACCTAAAAATTCAAACTGTTCCTGCAAACGAATGCTTCAACCTAGAAGAACGAAACTAGGGCATCCAAGTTTGATTGGTGTACTGCTCATTACTTGAAAGTATCATGAAGGTCGGAAGAAAAAATATATGTTGAGATTACAGGAGACTGTAGTTTTTTGGCAGCCTAACAACGCCTTTCATTGAATGAGTTATTCTCCAGTCTCTGCTTAAGGCTACATCAAGAGGAAACAAACCTTAGAGATAGAATGTAGAACTACTGTATTGTGTCAAGTTTCAAGAAGCTAGCACAAACCGTGTTGATTTAGAGTTCGAACTGCATCTGTCAATATAGGAGAAAACAGAGTGAAACCTAAAAATTCAAACTGTTCCTGGAAACGAATGCTTCAATCTAGGAGAACTAAATTTGGGCATCCAAGTGGGATTGGTGTACTGATCATTACGTGAATGTATCATGAAGATTGGATGAAAAAATATATGTTGAGATTTCAGGAGACTCTAGTGTTTGGATGTTTGGCAACCCCTTTCCATATAAGTGTTATTCGCAGTCCCTGCATTAGGCTACATCAAGAGGAAACAAAACTTAGATATAGAACGTAGAACTACTGTATTGTGTCAAGTTTCAAGTAGCTAGCACAAACTGTGTTTTATTTAGAGATCGAACTGCATCTGTCAATATTGGAGAAAACAGAGTGAAACCTAAAAATTCAAACTGTTGCTGCAAACGAATGCTTCAACCCAGAAGAACGAAATTTGGGCATCCAAGTTTGATTGGTGTACTGCTCATTACTTGAAAGTATCATGAAGGTCGGAAGAAAAAATATATGTTGTGATTTCAGGAGACTGTAGTTTTTTGCCAGCCTAACAACGCCTTTCATTGAATGAGTTATTCTCCAGTCTCTACTTAAGACTACATCAAGAGGAAACAAACCTTAGAGATAGACCGTAGAACTACTGTATTGTGTCAAATTTCAAGAAGCTAGCACAAACCGTGTTGATTTAGAGTTCGAACTGCATCTGTCAATATAGGAGAAAACAGAGTGAAACCTAAAAATTCAAACTGTTCCTGGAAACGAATGCTTCAATCTAGAAGAACGTAACCAGGGCATCCAAGTTTGATTGGTGTACTGCTCATTACTTGAAAGTATCATGAATTTCGGAAGAAAAAATATATGTTGTGATTTCAGGAGACTGTAGTTTTTTGGCAGCCTAACAACGCCTTTCATTGAATGAGTTATTCTCCAGTCTCTGCTTAAGGCTACATCAAGAGGAAACAAACCTTAGAGATACAACGTAGAACTACTGTATTGTGTCAAGTTTCAAGAAGCTAGCACAAACCGTGTTGATTTAGAGTTCGAACTGCATCTGTCAATATAGGAGAAAACAGAGTGAAACCTAAAAATTCAAACTGTTCCTGGAAACGAATGCTTCAATCTAGAAGAACTAAACTTGGGCATCCAAGTGGGATTGGTGTACTGATCATTACGTGAATGTATCATGAAGACTGGATGAAAAAATATATGTTGAGAATTCAGGAGATTCTAGTGTTTGGAACTTTGGCAACACCTTTCCATATAAGTGTTATTCGCAGTCCCTGCATTAGGCTACATCAAGAGGAAACAAAACTTAGAGATAGAACGTAGAACTACTGTATTGTGTCAAGTTTCAAGAAGCTAGCACAAACCGTGTTGATTTAGAGTTCGAACTGCATCTGTCAATATAGGAGAAAACAGAGTGAAACTTAAAAATTCAAACTGTTACTGCAAACGAATGCTTCACCTTGAAGAACGAAACTAGGGCATCCAAGTTTGATTGGTGTACTGCTCATTACTTGAAAGTATCATGAAGGTCGGAAGAAAAAATATATGTTGAGATTACAGGAGACTGTAGTTTTTTGGCAACCTAACAACGCATTTCATTGAATGAGTTATTCGCCAGTCTTTGCTTAAGGCTACATCAAGAGGAAACAAACCTTAAAGATAGAACGTAGAACTACTGTATTGTGTCAAGTATCAAGAAGCTAGCACAAACCGTGTTGATTTAGAGTTCGAACTGCATCTGTCAATATAGGAGAAAACAGAGTGAAACCTAAAAATTCAAACTGTTCCTGGAAACGAATGCTTCAATCTAGGAGAACTAAACTTGGGCATCCAAGTGGGATTGGTGTACTGATCATTACGTGAATATATCATGAAGATTGGATGAAAAAATATATGTTGAGATTTCAGGAGACTCTAGTGTTTGGAAGTTTGGCAACCCCTTTCCATATAAGTGTTATTCGCAGTCCCTGCATTAGGCTACATCAAGAGGAAACTAAACTTAGAGATAGAACGTAGAACTACTGTATTGCGTCAAGTTTCAAGAAGCTAGCACAAACCTTGTTGATTTAGAGTTCGAACTGCATCTGTCAACATAGGAGAAAACAGAGTGAAACCTAAAAATTCAAACTGTTACTGCAAACGAATGCTTCAACCTAGGAGAACAAAACTTGGGCATCCAAGTTTGATTGGTGTACTGTTCATTACTTGAAAGTATTATGAAGGTCGGAAGAAAAAATATATGTTGAGATTACAGGAGACTGTAGTTTTTTGCCACCTAACAACGCCTTTCATTGAATGAGTAATTCACCAGTCTTTGCTTAAGACTACATCAAGAGGAAAGAAAACTTAGAGATAGAACGTAGAACTACTGTATTGTGTCAAGTTTCAAGAAGCTAGCACAAACCGTGTTGATTTAGAGTTCGAACTGCATCTGTCAATATAGGAGAGAACAGAGTGAAACCTAAGAATTCAAACTGTTACTGCAAACGAATGCTTCACCTTGAAGAACGAAACTAGGGCATCCAAGTTTGATTGGTGTACTGCTCATTACTTGAAAGTATCATGAAGGTCGAAAGAAAAAATATATGTTGAGATAACAGGAGACTGTAGTTTTTTGGACAACTAACAACGCATTTCATTGAATGAGTTATTTGCCAGTCTTTGCTTAAGGCTACATCAAGAGGAAACAAACCTTAGAGATAGAACGTAGAACTACTATATTGTGTCAAGTTTCAAGAAGCTAGCACAAACCGTGTTGATTTAGAGTTCGAACTGCATCTGTCAATATAGGAGAAAACAGAGTGAAACCTAAAAATTCAAACTGTTCCTGGAAACGAATGCTTCAATCTAAGAGAAATAAACTTGGGCATCCAAGTGGGATTGGTGTACTGATCATTACGTGAATGTATCATGAAGATTGGATAAAAAAATATATGTTGAGATTTCAGGAGACTCTAGTGTTTGGAAGTTTGGCAACCCCTTTCCATATAAGTGTTATTCGCAGTCCCTGCATTAGGCTACATCAAGAGGAAACAAAACTTAGAGATAGAACGTAGAACGACTGTATTGTGTCAAGTTTCAAGAAGCTAGCACAAACTGTGTTTGATTTAGAGTTCGAACTGCATCTGTCAATACAGGAGAAAACAGAGTGAAATCTAAAAATTCAAACTGTTACTGCAAACGAATGCTTCAACCTAGAAGAACGAACCTAGGGCATCCAAGTTTGATTGGTGTACTGCTCATTACTTGAAAGTATCATGAAGGTCGGAAGAAAAAATATATGTTGTGATTTCAGGAGACTGTAGTTTTTTGGCAGCCTAACAACGCCTTTCATTGAATGAGTTATTCTCCAGTCTCTGCTTAAGGCTACATCAAGAGGAAACAAACCTTAGAGATAGAACGTAGAACTACTGTATTGTGTCAAGTTTCAAGAAGCTAGCACAAACCGTGTTGATTTAGAGTTCGTACTGCATCTGTCAATATAGGAGAAAACAGAGTGAAACCTAGAAATTCAAACTGTTCCTGGAAACGAATGCTTCAATCTACTAGAACTAAACTTGGGCATCCAAGTGGGAATGGTGTACTGATCATTACTTGAAAGTATCATGAAGGTCGGAAGAAAAAATATATGTTGTGATTTCAGGAGACTGTAATTTTTTGGCAGCCTAACAACGCCTTTCATTGAATGAGTTATTCTCCAGTCTCTGGTTAAGGCTACATCAAGAGGAAACAAACATTAGAGATAGAACGTAGAACTACTGTATTGTGTCAAGTTTCAAGAAGCTAGCACAAACCGTGTTTGATTTAGAGTTCGAACTGCATCTGTCAATATAGGAGAAAACAGAGTGAAACCTAAAAATTCAAACTGTTACTGCAAACGAATGCCTCAAGCTAGGAGAACAAAACGTGGGCATCCAAGTTTGATTGGTGTACTGCTCATTACTTGAAAGTATTATGAAGGTCGGAAGAAAAAATATATGTTGAGATTACAGGAGACTGTAGTTTTTTGCCACCTAACAACGCCTTTCATTGAATGAGTTATCCACCAGTCTTTGCTTAAGACTACATCAAGAGGAAACAAACCTTAGAGATAGAACGTAGAACTACTGTATTGTGTCAAGTTTCAGGAAGCTAGCACAAACCGTGTTGATTTAGAGTTCGAACTGCATCTGTCAATATAGGAGAAAACAGAGTGAAACCTAAATATTCAAACTGTTCCTGGAAACGAATGCTTCAATCTAGGAGAACTAAACTTGGGCATCCAAGTGGGATTGGTGTACTGATCATTACGTGAATGTATCATGAAGATTGGATGAAAAAATATATGTTGAGATTTCAGGAGACTCTAGTGTTTGGAAGTTTGGCAACCCCTTTCCAGATAAGTGTTATTCCCAGTCCCTGCATTAGGCTACATCAAGAGGAAACAAAACTTAGAGATAGAACGTAGAACTACTGTATTGTGTCAAGTTTCAAGAAGCTAGCACAAACCGTGTTGATTTAGAGTTCGAACTGCATCTGTCAATATAGGAGAAAACAGAGTGAAACCTAAAAATTCAAACTGTTACTGCAAACGAATGCTTCAACCTAGAAGAACGAAACTAGGGCATCCAAGTTTGATTGGTGTACTGCTCATTACTTGAAAGTATCATGAAGGTCGGAAGAAAAAATATATGTTGTGATTTCAGGAGACTGTAGTTTTTTGGCAGCCTAACAACGCCTTTCATTGAATGAGTTATTCCCCAGTCTCTGCTTAAGGCTACAACAAGAGGAAACAAACCTTAGAGATAGAACATAGAACTGCTGTATTGTGTCAAGTTTCAAGAAGCTAGATCAAACCGTGTTGATTTAGAGTTCGTACTGCATCTGTCAATATAAGAGAAAACAGAGTGAAACCTAAAAATTCAAACTGTTCCTGGAAAGGAATGCTTCAATCTAGGAGAACTAAACTTGGGCATCCAAGTGGGATTGGTGTACTGATCATTACGTGAATGTATCATGAAGATTGGATGAAAAAATATATGTTGAGATTTCAGGAGACTCTAGTGTTTTTAAGTTTGGCAACCCCTTTCCATATAAGTGTTATTCGCAGTCCCTGCATTAGGCTACATCAAGAGGAAACAAAACTTAGAGATAGAACGTAGAACAACTGTATTGTGTCAAGTTTCAAGAAGCTAGCACAAACTGTGTTTGATTTAGAGTTCGAACTGCATCTGTCAATACAGGAGAAAACAGAGTGAAACCTAAAAATTCAAACGGTTACTGCAAACGAATGCTTCAACCTAGAAGAACAAAACTAGGGCATCCAAGTTTGATTGGTGTACTGCTCATTACTTGAAAGTATCATGAAGGTCGGAAGAAAAAATATATGTTGTGATTTCAGGAGACTGTAGTTTTTTGGCAGCCTAACAACGCCTTTCATTGAATGAGTTATTCTCCAGTCTCTGCTTAAGGCTACATCAAGAGGAAACAAACCTTAGAGATAGAACGTAGAACTACTGTATTGTGTCAAGTTTCAAGAAGCTAGCACAAACCGTGTTGATTTAGAGTTCGTACTGCATCTGTCAATATAGGAGAAAACAGAGTGAAACCTAGAAATTCAAACTGTTCCTGGAAACGAATGCTTCAATCTACTAGAACTAAACTTGGGCATCCAAGTGGGATTGGTGTACTGATCATTACTTGAAAGTATAATGAAGGTCGGAAGAAAAAATATATGTTGTGATTTCAGGAGACTGTAGTTTTTTGGCAGCCTAACAACGCCTTTCATTGAATGAGTTATTCTCCAGTCTCTGCTTAAGGCTACATCAAGAGGAAACAAACATTAGAGATAGAACGTAGAACTACTGTATTGTGTCAAGTTTCAAGAAGCTAGCACAAACCGTGTTGATTTAGAGTTCGAACTGCATCTGTCAATATAGGAGAAAACAGAGTGAAACCTAAAAATTCAAACTGTTACTGCAGACGAATGCTTCACCTTGAAGAACGAAACTAGGGCATCCAAGTTTGATTGGTGTACTGCTCATTACTTGAAAGTATCATGAAGGTCGGAAGAAAAAATATATGTTGAGATTACAGGAGACTGTAGTTTTTTGGCAACCTAACAACGCATTTCATTGAATGAGTTATTCGCCAGTCTTTGCTTAAGGCTACATAAAGAGGAAACAAATCTTAGAGATAGAACGTAGAACTACTCTATTGTGTCAAGTTTCAAGAAGCTAGCACAAACCGTGTTGATTTAGATTTCGAACTGCATCTGTCAATATAGGAGAAAACAGAGTGAAACCTAAAAATTCAAACTGTTCCTGGAAACGAATGCTTCAATCTAGGAGAACTAAACTTGAGAATCCAAGTGGGATTGGTGTACTGATCATTACGTGAATGTATCATGAATATTGGATGAAAAAATATATGTTGAGATTTCAGGAGACTCTATTGTTTGGAAGTTTGGCAACCCCTTTCCATATAAGTGTTATTCGCAGTCCCTGCATTAGGCTACATCAAGAGGAAACAAAACTTAGAGATAGAACGTAGAACTACTGTATTGTGTCAAGTTTCAAGAAGCTAGCAGAAACCGTGTTGATTTAGAGTTCGAACTGAATCTGTCAATATAGGAGAAAACAGAGTGAAACCTAAAAATTCAAACTGTTACTGCAAACGAATGCTTCAAACTTGGAGAACAAAACTTGGGCATCCAAGTTTGATTGGTGTACTGCTCATTACTTGAAAGTATTATGAAGGTCGGAAGAAAAAATATATGTTGAGATTACAGGAGACTGTAGTTTTTTGCCACCTAACAACGCATTTCATTGAATGAGTTATTCACCAGTCTTTGCTTAAGACTACATCAAGAGGAAACAAACCTTAGAGATAGAACGTAGAACTACTGTATTGTGTCAAGTTTCAAGAAGCTAGCACAAACCGTGTTGATTTAGAGTTCGAAATGCATCTGTCAATATAAGAGAAAACAGAGTGAAACCTAAAAATTCAAACTGTTCCTGGAAACGAATGCTTCAATCTAGGAGAACTAAACTTGGGCATCCAAGTGGGATTGGTGTACTGATCATTACATGAATGTATCATGAAGATTGGATGAAAAAATATATGCTGAGATTTCAGGAGACTCTAGTGTTTGGAAGTTTGGCAACCCCTTTCCATATAAGTGTTATTCGCAGTCCCTGCATTAGGCTACATCAAGAGGAAACAAAACTTAGAGATAGAACGTAGAACGACTGTATTGTGTCAAGATTCAAGAAGCTAGCACAAACTGTGTTTGATTTAGAGTTCGAACTGCATCTGTCAATACAGGAGAAAACAGATTGAAACCAAAATTCAAACTGTTACTGCAAACGAATGCTTCAACCTAGGAGAACGAAACTTGGGCATCCATGTTTGATTGGTGTACTGCTTATTACTTTAAAGTATCATAAAGGTCGGAAGAAAAAATATATGTTGTGATTTCAGGAGATGGTAGTTTTTTGGCAGCCTAACAATGCCGTTCATTGAAGGAGTTATTCTCCAGTCTCTGCTTAAGGCTACATCAAGAGGAAACAAACATTAGAGAGAGAACGTAGAACTACTGTATTGTGTCAAGTTTCAAGAAGCTAGCACAAACTGTGTTTGATTTAGAGTTCGAACTGCATCTGTCAATATAGGAGAAAACAGAGTGAAATCTAAAAATTCAAACTGTTCCTGGAAACGAATGCTTCAACCTAGGAGAACGAAACTTGGGCATCCAAGTTTTATTGGTGTACTGCTCGTTACTTGAAAGTATCATGAAGATCGGAAGAAAAAATATATGTTGAGATTACAGGAAACTGTAGTTTTTTGCCAACCTAACAACGCCTTTCATTGAATGAGTTATTCACCAGTCTTTGCTTAAGACTACATCAAGAGGAAACAAACATTAGAGATACAAGGTAGAAGTACTGTATTGTGTCAAGTTTCAAGAAGCTAGCACAAACCGTGTTGATTTAGAGTTCGAACTGCATCTGTCAATATAGGAGAAAACAGAGTGAAACCTTAAAATTCAAACTGTTACTGCAAACGAATGCTTCAACCTAGAAGAAGGAAACTACTGCACCCAAGTTTGATTGGTGTACTGCTCATTACTTGAATGTATCATGAAGGTCAGAAGAAAAAATATATGTTATGATTTCAGGAGACTGTAGTTTTTTGGCAGCTTAACAACGCCTTTTCTTGAATGAGTTATTCTCCAGTCTCTGCTTAAGGCTACATCAAGAGGAAACAAACCTAAGAGATAGAACGTAGAACTACTGTATTGTGTCAAGTTTCAAGAAGCTAGATCAAACCGTGTTGATTTAGAGTTCGTACTGCATCTGTCAATAGAAGAGAAAACAGAGTGAAACCTAAAAATTCAAACTGTTCCTGGAAACGAATGCTTCAATCTAGGAGAACTAAACTTGGGCATCCAAGTGGGATTGGTGTACTGATCATTACGTGAATGTATCATGAAGATCGGATGAAAAAATATATGTTGAGATTTCAGGAGACTCTAGTGTTTGGAAGTTTGGCAACCCCTTTCCATATAAGTGTTATTCGCAGTCCCTGCATTAGGCTACATCAAGAGGAAACAAAACTTAGAGATAGAACGTAGAACTACTGTATTGTGTCAAGTTTCAAGAAGCTAGCACAAACCGTGTTGATTTAGAGTTCGAACTGAATCTGTCAATATAGGAGAAAACAGAGTGAAACCTAAAAATTCAAACTGTTACTGCAAACGAATGCTTCAAACTTGGAGAACAAAACTTGGGCATCCAAGTTTGATTGGTGTACTGCTCATTACTTGAAAGTATTATGAAGGTCGGAAGAAAAAATATATGTTGAGATTACAGGAGACTGTAGTTTTTTGCCACCTAACAACGCATTTCATTGAATGAGTTATTCACCAGTCTTTGCTTAAGACTACTTCAAGAGGAAACAAACCTTAGAGATAGAACGTAGAACTACTGTATTGTGTCAAGTTTCAAGAAGCTAGCACAAACCGTGTTGATTTAGAGTTCGAAATGCATCTGTCAATATAAGAGAAAACAGAGTGAAACCTAAAAATTCAAACTGTTCCTGGAAACGAATGCTTCAATCTAGGAGAACTAAACTTGGGCATCCAAGTGGGATTGGTGTACTGATCATTACGTGAATGTATCATGAAGATTGGATGAAAAAATATATGCTGAGATTTCAGGAGACTCTAGTGTTTGGAAGTTTGGCAACCCCTTTCCATATAAGTGTTATTCGCAGTCCCTGCATTAGGCTACATCAAGAGGAAACAAAACTTAGAGATAGAACGTAGAACGACTGTATTGTGTCAAGATTCAAGAAGCTAGCACAAACTGTGTTTGATTTAGAGTTCGAACTGCATCTGTCAATACAGGAGAAAACAGATTGAAACCAAAATTCAAACTGTTACTGCAAACGAATGCTTCAACCTAGGAGAACGAAACTTGGGGATCCATGTTTGATTGGTGTACTGCTTATTACTTTAAAGTATCATAAAGGTCGGAAGAAAAAATATATGTTGTGATTTCAGGAGATGGTAGTTTTTTGGCAGCCTAACAACGCCGTTCATTGAAGGAGTTATTCTCCAGTCTCTGCTTAAGGCTACATCAAGAGGAAACAAACATTAGAGAGAGAACGTAGAACTACTGTATTGTGTCAAGTTTCAAGAAGCTAGCACAAACTGTGTTTGATTTAGAGTTCGAACTGCATCTGTCAATATAGGAGAAAACAGAGTGAAATCTAAAAATTCAAACTGTTCCTGGAAACGAATGCTTCAACCTAGGAGAACGAAACTTGGGCATCCAAGTTTTATTGGTGTACTGCTCGTTACTTGAAAGTATCATGAAGATCGGAAGAAAAAATATATGTTGAGATTACAGGAAACTGTAGTTTTTTGCCAACCTAACAACGCCTTTCATTGAATGAGTTATTCACCAGTCTTTGCTTAAGACTACATCAAGAGGAAACAAACATTAGAGATACAACGTAGAACTACTGTATTGTTTCAAGTTTCAAGAAGCTAGCACAAACCGTGTTGATTTAGAGTTCGAACTGCATCTGTCAATATAGGAGAAAACAGAGTGAAACCTAAAAATTCAAACTGTTACTGCAAACGAATGCTTCAACCTAGAAGAAGGAAACTACTGCACCCAAGTTTGATTGGTGTACTGCTCATTACTTGAATGTATCATGAAGGCCAGAAGAAAAAATATATGTTATGATTTCAGGAGACTGTAGTTTTTTGGCAGCTTAACAACGCCTTTTCTTGAATGAGTTATTCTCCAGTCTCTGCTTAAGGCTACATCAAGAGGAAACAAACCTAAGAGATAGAACGTAGAACTACTGTATTGTGTCAAGTTTCAAGAAGCTAGATCAAACCGTGTTGATTTAGAGTTCGTACTGCATCTGTCAATATAAGAGAAAACAGAGTGAAACCTAAAAATTCAAACTGTTCCTGGAAACGAATGCTTCAATCTAGGAGAACTAAACTTGGGCATCCAAGTGGGATTGGTGTACTGATCATTACGTGAATGTATCATGAAGATTGGATGAAAAAATATATGTTGAGATTTCAGGAGACTCTAGTGTTTGGAAGTTTGGCAACCCCTTTCCATATAAGTGTTATTTGCAGTCCCTGCATTAGGCTACATCAAGAGGAAACAAAACTAAGAGATAGAACGTAGAACGACTGTATTGTGTCAAGTTTCAAGAAGCTAGCACAAACTGTGTTTGATTTAGAGTTCGAACTGCATCTGTCAATACGGGAGAAAACACATTGAAACCTAAAAATTCAAACTGTTACTGCAAACGAATGCTTCAAACTAGGAGAACGAAACTTGGGCATCCATGTTTGATTGGTGTACTGCTTATTACTTTAAAGTATCATAAAGGTCGGAAGAAAAAATATATGTTGTGATTTCAGGAGATGGTATTTTTTGGCAGCCTAACAACGCCGTTCATTGAAGGAGTTATTCTCCAGTCTCTGCTTAAGGCTACATCAAGAGAAAACAAACCTTAGAGATAGAACGTAGAACTACTGTATTGTGTCAAGTTTCAAGAAGCTAGCACAAACTGTGTTTGATTTAGAGTTCGAACTGCATCTGTCAATATAGGAGAAAACAGAGTGAAACCTAAAAATTCAAATTGTTACTGCAAACGAATGCTTCAACCTAGGAGAACGAAACTTGGGCATCCAAGTTTGATTGGTGTACTGCTCATTACTTGAAAGTATCATGAAGGTCGGAAAAAAAAATATATGATGTGATTTCAGGAGACTGTAGTTTTTTGGCAGTCTAACAATGCCTTTCATTGAATGAGTTATTCTCCAGTCTCTGCTTAAGGCTACATCAAGACGAAACAAACATTAGAGACAGAACGTAGAACTACTGTATTGTGTCAATTTTCAAGAAGCTAGCACAAACCATGTTTGATTTAGAGTTCGAACTGCATATGTCAATATAGGAGAAAAGAGAGTGAAACCTAAAAATTCAAACTGTTACTGCAAACGAATGCTTCAACCTAGGAGAACAAAACTTGGGCATCCAAGTTTTATTGGTGTACTGCTCGTTACTTGAAAGTATCATGAAGGTCGGAAGAAAAAATATATGTTGAGATTACAGGAAACTGTAGTTTTTTGCCAACCTAACAACGCCTTTCATTGAATGAGTTATTCACCAGTCTTTGCTTAAGACTACATCAAGGGGAAACAAACATTAGAGATACAACGTAGAACTACTGTATTGTGTCAAGTTTTAAGAAGCTAGCACAAACCATGTTGATTTAGAGTTCGTACTGCATCTGTCAATATAGGAGAAAACAGAGTGAAACCTAAAAATTCAAACTGTTCCTGGAAACGAATGCTTCCATCTAGGAGAACTAAACTTGGGCATCCAAGTGGGATTGGTGTACTGATCATTACGTGAATGTATCATGAAGATTGGATGAAAAAATATATGTTGAGATTTCAGGAGACTCTAGTGTTTGGAAGTTTGGCAACCCCTTTCCATATAAGTGTTATTCACAGTCCCTGCATTAGGCTACATCAATAGGAAACAAATCATAGAGATAGAACGTAGAACTACTGTATTGTGTCAAGTTTCAAGAAGCTAGCACAAACTGTGTTTGATTTGGAGATCGAACTGCATCTGTCAATATAGGAGAAAACAGAGTGAAACCTAAAAATTCAAACTGTTACTGCAAACGAATGCTTCAACCTAGGAGAACGAAACTTGGGCATCCAAGTTGGATTGGTGTACTGCTCATTACTTGAAAGTATCATGAATTTCGGAAGAAAAAATATATGTTGTGATTTCAGGAGACTGTAGTTTTTTGGCAGCCTAACAACGCCTTTCATTGAATGAGTTATTCTCCAGTCTCTGCTTAAGTCTACATCAATAGGAAACAAACCTTAGAGATAGAACGTAGAACTACTGTATTGTGTCAAGTTTTAAGAAGCTAGCACAAACCGTGTTGATTTAGAGTTCGTACTGCATCTGTCAATATAGGAGAAAACAGAGTGAAACCTAAAAATTCAAACTGTTCCTGGAAACGAATGCTGCAATCTAGGAGACTATACTTGGGCATCCAAGTGGGATTGGTGTACTGATCATTACGTGAATGTATCATGAATTTGGATGAAAAAATATATGTTGAGATTTCAGGAGACTCTAGTGTTTGGAAGTTTGGCATCCCCTTTCAATATAAGTGTTATTCGCAGTCCCTGCATTAGGCTACATCAAGAGGAAACAGAACTTAGAGATTGAACGTAGAACTACTGTATTGTGTCAAGTTTCAAGAAGCTAGCACAAACTGTGTTTGATTTAGAGTTCGAACTGCATCTGTCAATATAGGAGAAAACAGAGTGAAACCTAAAATTTCAAACTGTTACTGCAAACGAATGCTTCAACCTAGAAGAACGAAACTAGGGCATCCAAGTTTGATTGGTGTACTGCTCATTACTTGAAAGTATCATGAAGGTCGGAAGAAAAAATATATGTTTTGATTTCAGGAGACTGTAGTTTTTTGGCAGCCTAACAACGCCTTTCATCGAATGAGTTATTCTCCAGTCTCTGCTTAAGGCTACATCAAGAGGAAACAAACCTTAGAGATAGAACGTAGAACTACTGTATTGTGTCAAGTTTCAAGAAGCTAGCACAAACCGTGTTGATTTAGAGTTCGAACTGCATCTGTCAATATAGGAGAAAACAGAGTGAAACCTAAAAATTCAAACTGTTACTGCAAACGAATGCTTCAACCTAGAAGAACGAAACTAGGGCATCCAAGTTTGATAGGTGTACTGCTCATTACTTGAAAGTATCATGAAGGTCGGAAAAAAAAATATATGTTGTGATTTCAGGAGACTGTAGTTTTTTGGCAGCCTAACAACGCCTTTCATTGAATGAGTTATTCCCCAGTCTCTGCTTAAGGCTACATCAAGAGGAAACAAACCTAAGAGATAGAACGTAGAACTACTGTATTGTGTCAAGTTTCAAGAAGCTAGATCAAACCGTGTTGATTTAGAGTTCGTACTGCATCTGTCAATATAAGAGAAAACAGAGTGAAACCTAAAAATTCAAACTGTTCCTGGAAACGAATGCTTCAATCTAGGAGAACTAAACTTGGGCATCCAAGTGGGATTGGTGTACTGATCATTACGTGAATGTATCATGAAGATTGGATGAAAAAATATATGTTGAGATTTCAGGAGACTCTAGTGTTTGGAAGTTTGGCAACCCCTTTCCATATAAGTGTTATTTGCAGTCCCTGCATTAGGCTACATCAAGAGGAAACAAAACTAAGAGATAGAACGTAGAACGACTGTATTGTGTCAATTTTCAAGAAGCTAGCACAAACTGTGTTTGATTTAGAGTTCGAACTGCATCTGTCAATACGGGAGAAAACACATTGAAACCTAAAAATTCAAACTGTTACTGCAAACGAATGCTTCAACCTAGGAGAACGAAACTTGGGCATCCATGTTTGATTGGTGTACTGCTAATTACTTTAAAGTATCATAAAGGTCGGAAGAAAAAATATATGTTGTGATTTCAGGAGATGGTAGTTTTTTGGCAGCCTAACAACGCCGTTCATTGAAGGAGTTATTCTCCAGTCTCTGCTTAAGGCTACATCAAGAGGAAACAAACCTTAGAGATAGAACGTAGAACTACTGTATTGTGTCAAGTTTCAAGAAGCTAGCACAAACTGTGTTTGATTTGGAGATCGAACTGCATCTGTCAATATAGGAGAAAACAGAGTGAAACCTAAAAATTCAAACTGTTACTGCAAACGAATGCTTCAACCTAGGAGAACGAAACTTGGGCATCCAAGTTGGATTGGTGTACTGCTCATTACTTGAAAGTATCATGAAGGTCGGAAGAAAAAATATATGTTGTGATTTCAGGAGACTGTAGTTTTTTTGGCTGCCTAACAACGCCTTTCATTGAATGAGTTATTCTCCAGTCTCTGCTTAAGTCTACATCAATAGGAAACAAACCTTAGAGATAGAACGTAGAACTACTGTATTGTGTCAAGTTTTAAGAAGCTAGCACAAACCGTGTTGATTTAGAGTTCGTACTGCATCTGTCAATATAGGAGAAAACAGAGTGAAACCTAAAAATTCAAACTGTTCCTATAAACGAATGCTGCAATCTAGGAGACTAAACTTGGGCATCCAAGTGGGATTGGTGTACTGATCATTACGTGAATGTATCATGAATTTGGATGAAAAAATATATGTTGAGATTTCAGGAGACTCTAGTGTTTGGAAGTTTGGCATCCCCTTTCAATATAAGTGTTATTCGCAGTCCCTGCATTAGGCTACATCAAGAGGAAACAGAACTTAGAGATAGAACGTAGAACTACTGTATTGTGTCAAGTTTCAAGAAGCTAGCACAAACTGTGTTTGATTTAGAGTTCGAACTGCATCTGTCAATATAGGAGAAAACAGAGTGAAACCTAAAATTTCAAACTGTTACTGCAAACGAATGCTTCAACCTAGGAGAACGAAACTTGGCATCCAAGTTTGATTGGTGTACTGCTCATTACTTGAAAGTATCATGAAGGTCGGAAGAAAAAATATATGTTGTGATTTCAGGAGACTGTAGTTTTTTGGCAGCCTAACAACGTCTTTCATTGAATGAGTTATTCTCCAGTCTCTGCTTAAGGCTACATCAAGAGGAAACAAACCTTAGAGATAGAACGTAGAACTACTGTATTGTGTCAAGTTTCAAGAAGCTAGCAGAAACGGTGTTTGATTTAGAGTTCGAACTGCATCTGTCAATATAGGAGAAAACAGAGTGAAACCTAAAAATTCAAACTGTTACTGCAAACGAATGCTTCAACCTAGGAAAACAAAACTTGTGCATCCAAGTTTGATTGGTGTACTGCTCATTACATGAAAGTATCATGAAGGTCGGAAGAAAAAATATATGTTGAGATTACAGGAGACTGTAGTTTTTTGCCAACCTATCAATGCCTTTCATTGAATGAGTTATTCACCAGTCTTTGCTTAAGACTACATCAAGAGGAAACAAACCTTAGAGATAGAACGTAGAACTACTGTATTGTGTCAAGTTTCAAGAAGCTAGCACAAACCGTGTTGATTTACAGTTCGAACTGAATCTGTCAATATAGGAGAAAACAGAGTGAAACCTAAAAATTCAAACTGTTCCTGGAAACGAATGCTTCAATCTAGAAGAACTAAACTTGGGCATCCAAGTGGGATTGCTGTACTGATCATTACGTGAGTGTATCATGAAGATTGGATGAAAAAATATATGTTGAGATTTCAGGAGACTCTAGTGTTTGGAAGTTTGGCAACCCCTTTCCATGTAAGTGTTATTCGCAGTCCCTGCATTAGGCTACATCAAGAGGAAACAAAACTTAGATATAGAATGTAGAACGACTGTATTGTGTCAAGTTTCAAGAAGCTAGCACAAACGGTGTTTGATTTTGAGTTCGAACTGCATCTGTCAATATAGTAGAAAACAGAGTGAAACCTAAAAATTCAAACTGTTACTGCAAACGAATGCTTCAACCTAGGAGAACAAAACTTGGGCATCCAAGTTTGATTGGTGTACTGCTCATTACTTGAAAGTATCATGAAGGACGGAAGAAAAAATATATGTTGAGATACAGGAGACTGTCGTTTTTTGCCAACCTAACAACGCCTTTCATTGAATGAGTTATTCACCAGTCTTTGCTTAAGACTACATCAAGAGGAAACAAACCTTTGAGATAGAACGTAGAACTACTGTATTGTGTCAAGTTTCAAGAAGCTAGCACAAACCGTGTTGATTTAGAGTTCCTACTGCATCTGTCAATATAGGAGAAGACATAGTGAAACCTAAAAATTCAAACTGTTCCTGGAAACGAATGCTTCAATCTAGGAGAACTAAACTTGGGCATCC
The DNA here is from genome assembly GCF_048772815.1 of Callospermophilus lateralis. Lineage (NCBI taxonomy): Eukaryota > Metazoa > Chordata > Mammalia > Rodentia > Sciuridae > Callospermophilus > Callospermophilus lateralis. Next base: position 67,769 of record NW_027513776.1, read on the forward strand.
AAGTGGGATTGGTGTACTGATCATTACGTGAATGTATCATGAAGATTGGATGAAAAAATATATGTTCAGATTTCAGGAGACTCTAGTGTTTGGAAGTTTGGCAACCCCTTTCCATTAAAGTGTTATTCGCAGTCCCTGCATTAGGCTACATCAAGAGGAAACAAAACTTAGAGATATAACGTAGAACTACTGTATTGTGTCAAGTTTCAAGAAGCTAGCACAAACTGTGTTTGATTTAGAGATCGAACTGCATCTGTCAATATAGGAGAAAACAGAGTGAAACCTAAAAATTCGAACTATTACTGCAAACGAATGCTTCAACCTAGAAGAAGGAAACTAGGGCAACCAAATTTGATTGGTGTACTGCTCATTAATTGAAAGTATAATGAAGGTCGGAAGAAAAAAATATATGTTGTGATTTCAGGAGACGGTAGTTTTTTGGCAGCCTAACAACGCCTTTCATTGAATGAGTTATTCTCCAGTCTCTGCTTAAGGGTACATCAAGAGGAAACAAACCTTAGAGATACAACATAGAACTACTGTATTGTGTCAAGATTCAAGAAGCTACCACAAACCGTGTTGATTTAGAGTTCGAACTGCATCTGTCAATATAGGAGAAAACAGAGTGAAACCTAAAAATTCAAACTGTTCCTGGAAACGAATGCTTCAATCTAGGAGAACTAAACTTGGGCATCCAAGTGGGATTGGTGTACTGATCATTACGTGAATGTATCATGAAGATTGGATGAAAAAATATATGTTCAGATTTCAGGAGACTCTAGTGTTTGGAAGTTTGGCAACCCCTTTCCATTAAAGTGTTATTCGCAGTCCCTGCATTAGGCTACATCAAGAGGAAACAAAACTTAGAGATAGAACGTAGAACTACTGTATTGTGTCAAGTTTCAAGAAGCTAGCACAAACTGTGTTTGATTTAGAGATCGAACTGCATCTGTCAATATAGGAGAAAACAGAGTGAAACCTAAAAATTCGAACTATTACTGCAAACGAATGCTTCAACCTAGAAGAAGGAAACTAGGGCAACCAAATTTGATTGGTGTACTGCTCATTAATTGAAAGTATAATGAAGGTCGGAAGAAAAAAAATATATGTTGTGATTTCAGGAGACGGTAGTTTTTTGGCAGCCTAACAACGCCTTTCATTGAATGAGTTATTCTCCAGTCTCTGCTTAAGGGTACATCAAGAGGAAGCAAACCTTAGAGATACAACATAGAACTACTGTATTGTGTCAAGATTCAAGAAGCTACCACAAACCGTGTTGATTTAGAGTTCGAACTGCATCTGTCAATATAGGAGAAAACAGAGTGAAACCTAAAAATTCAAACTGTTCCTGGAAACGAATGCTTCAATCTAGGAGAACTAAACTTGGGCATCCAAGTGGGATTGGTGTACTGATCATTACGTGAATGTATCATGAAGATTGGATGAAAAAATATATGTTGAGATTTCAGGAGACTCTAGTGTTTGGAAGTTTGGCAACCCGTTTCCATATAAGTGTTATTCGCAGTCCCTACATTAGCCTACATCAAGAGGAAACAAAACTTAGAGATAGAACGTAGAACTACTGTATTGTGTCAAGTTTCAAGAAGCTAGCACAAACTGTGTTTGATTTAGAGTTCGAACTGCATCTGTCAATATAGGAGAAAGCAGAGTGAAACCTAAAAATTCAAACTGTTACTGCAAACGAATGCTTCAACCTAGGAGAACGAAACTTGGGCATCCAAGTTTGATTGGTGTACTGCTCAGTACTTGAAAGTATCATGAAGGTCGTAAGAAAAAATATATGTTGAGATTACAGGCGACTGTAGTTTTTTGCCAACCTAACAACGCCTTTTATTGAATGAGTTATTCACCAGTCTTTGCTTAAGACTATATCAAGAGGAAACAAACCTTAGATATAGAACGTAGAACTACTGTATTGTGTCAAGTTTCAAGAAGCTAGCACAAACCGTGTTGATTTAGAGTTCGAACTGCATCTGTCAATATAGGAGAAAAAAGAGTGAAACCTAAAAATTCAAACTGTTACTGCAAACGAATGCTTCAACATAGGAGAACGAAACGTGGGCATCCAAGTTGGATTGGTGTACTGCTCATTACTTGAAAGTATCATGAAGGTCGGCAGAAAAAATATATGTTGAGATTACAGGAGACTGTAGTTTTTTGCCAACCTAACAACGCCTTTCATTGAATGAGTTATGCACCAGTCTTTGCTTAAGAGTACATCAAGAGGAAACAAACCTTAGAGATAGAACGTAGAACTACTGTATTGTGTCAAGTTTCAAGAAGCTAGCACAAACCGTGTTGATTTAGAGTTCGAACTGCATCTGTCAATATAGGAGAAAACAGAGTGAAACCTAAAAATTCAAACTGTTACTTCAAACGAATGCTTCAACCTAGAAGAACGAAACTAGGGCATCCAAGTTTGATTGGTGTACTGCTCATTACTTGAAAGTATCTTGAAGGTCGGAAGAACAAAAATAAATTGAGATTACAGGAGACTGTAGTTTTTTGGCAGCCTAACAACGCCTTTCAATGAATGAGTTATTCTCCAGTCTCTGCTTAAGGGTACATCAAGAGGAAACAAACCTTAGAAATACAACATAGAACTACTGTATTGTGTCAAGTTTCAAGAAGCTACCACAAATTGTGTTGATTTAGAGTTCGAACTGCATCTGTCAATATAGGAGAAAACAGAGTGAAACCTAAAAATTCAAACTGTTACTGCAAACGAATGCTTCAACATAGGGAACGAAACGTGGGCATCCAAGTTGGATTGGTGTACTGCTCATTACTTGAAAGTATCATGAAGGTCGGAAGAAAAAATATATGTTGTGATTTCAGGAGACTGTAGTTTTTTGGCAGCCTAACAACGCCTTTCAATGAATGAGTTATTCTCCAGTCTCTGCTTAAGGCTACATCAAGAGGAAACAAACCTTAGAGATAGAACGTAGAACTACTGTATTATGTCAAGTTTCAAGAAGCTAGCACAAACTGTGTTTGATTTAGAGATCAAACTGCATATGTCAATATAGGAGAAAACAGAGTGAAACCTAAAAATTCAAAATGTTACTGCAAACGAATGCTTCAACCTAGAAGAACAAAACTAGGGCATCCAAGTTTGATTGGTGTACTGCTCATTACTTGAAAGTATCATGGAGGTCAGAAGAAAAAATATATGTTGTGATTTCAGGAGACTGTAGTTTTTTGGCAGCCTAACAACGCCTTTCATTGAATGAGTTATTCTCCAGCCTCTGCTTAAGGCTACATCAAGAGGAAACAAACCTTAGAGAAACAACATAGAACTACTGTATTGTGTCAAGATTCAAGAAGCTACCACAAACCGTGTTGATTTAGAGTTCGAACTGCATCTGTCAATATAGGAGAAAACAGAGTGAAACCTAAAAATTCAAACTCTTCCTGGAAACGAATGCTTCAATCTAGGAGAACTAAACTTGGGCATCCAAGTGGGATTGGTGTACTGATCATTACGTGAATGTATCATGAAGATTGGATGAAAAAATATATGTTGAGATTTCAGGAGACTCTAGTGTTTGGAAGTTTGGCAACCCGTTTCCATATAAGTGTTATTCGCAGTCCCTGCATTAGCCTACATCAAGAGGAAACAAAACTTAGAGATAGAACGTAGAACTACTGTATTGTGTCAAGTTTCAAGAAGCTAGCACAAACTGTGTTTGATTTAGAGTTCGAACTGCATCTGTCAATAAAGGGAAAACAAAATGAAACCTAAAAATTCAAACTGTTACTGCAAACGAATGCTTCAACCTAGGAGAACGAAACTTGGGCATCCAAGTTTGATTGGTGTACTGCTCATTACTTGAAAGTATCATGAAGGTCGGAAGAAAAAATATATGTTGAGATTACAGGCGACTGTAGTTTTTTGCCAACCTAACAACGCCTTTCATTGAATGAGTTATTCACCAGTCTTTGCTTAAGACTATATCAAGAGGAAACAAACCTTAGATATAGAACGTAGAACTACTGTATTGTGTCAACTTTCAAGAAGCTAGCACAAACCGTGTTGATTTAGATTTCGAACTGCATCTGTCTATATATTAGAAAACAGAGTGAAACCTAAAAATTCAAACTGTTACTGCAAACGAATGCTTCAACCTAGAAGAACGAAACTAGGGCATCCAAGTTTGATTGGTGTACTGCTCATTACTTGAAAGTATCATGAAGGTCGGAAGAAAAAATATATGTTGTGATTTCCGGAGACTGTAGTTTTTTGGCAGCCTAACAACGCCTTTCATTGAATGAGTTATTCTCCAGTCTCTGCTTAAGGCTATATCAAGAGGAAACAAAACTTAGAGATAGAACGTAGAACTACTGTATTGTGTCAAGTTTCAAGAAGCTACCACAAACCGTGTTTGATATAGAGTTCGAACTGCATCTGTCAATATAGGAGAAAACAGAGTGAAAACTAAAAATTCAAACTGTTACTGCAAACGAATGCTTCAACCTAGGAGAACAAAACTTGGGCATCCAAGTTTGATTGGTGTACTGCTCATTACCTGAAAGTATCATGAAGGTCGGAAGAAAAAATATATGTTAAGATTACAGGAGACTGTAATTTTTTTCCAACCTAACAACGCCTTTCATTTAATGAGTTATTCACCAGTCTTTGCTTAAGACTATATCAAGAGGAAAGAAACCTTAGAGATAGAACGTAGAACTACTGTATTGTGTCAAGTTTCAAGAAGCTAGCACAAACCGTGTTGAGTTAGAGTTTGAATGCATCTGTCAATATAGGAGAAAACAGAGTGAAACCTAAAAATTCAAACTGGTACTGCAAACGAATGCTTCAACCTAGGAGAACGAAACTTGGGAATCCAAGTTTGCTTGGTGTACTGCTCATTACTTGAAAGTATCATGAAGATCGGAAGAAAAAATATATTTTGTGATTTCAGTAGACTGTAGTTTTTTGGCAGCCTAACAACGCCTTTCAATGAATGAGTTATTCTCCAGTCTCTGCTTAAGGCTAGATCAAGAGGAAACAAACCTTAGAGATAGAACGTAGAACTACTGTATTGTGTCAAGTTTCAAGAAGCTAGCACAAACCGTGTTGATTTAGACTTCGAACTCCATCTGTCAATATAGGAGAAAACAGAGTGAAATCTAAAAATTCAATCTGTTCCTGGAAACGAATGCTTCAATCTAGGAGAACTAAACTTGGGCATCCAAGTGGGATTGGTGTACTGATCATTACGTGAATGTATCATGAAGATTGGATGAAAAAATATATGTTGAGATTTCAGGAGATCTAGTGTTTGGAAGTTTGGCAACCCCTTTCCATTTAAGTGTTATTCGCAGTCCCTGCATTAGGCTACATCAAGTGGAAACAAAACTTAGAGATAGAACGTAGAACTACTGTATTGTGTCAAGTTTCAAGAAGCTAGCACAAACTGTGTTGATTTAGAGTTCAAACTGCATCTGTCAATAAAGGGAAAACAGAGTGAAACCTAAAAATTCAAACTGTTACTGCAAACGAATGCTTCAACCCAGGAGAACGAAACTTGGGCATCCAAGTTTGATTGGTGTACTTCTCATTACTTGAAAGTATCATGAAGTTCGGAAGAAAAAATATCTGTTGAGATTACAGGAGACTGTAGTTTTTTGCCAACCTAACAACGCCTTTCATTGAATGAGTTATTCACCAGTCTTTGCTTAAGACTATATCAAGAGGAAACAAACCTTAGAGATAGAACGTAGAACTACTGTATTGTGTCAAGTTTCAAGAAGCTAGCACAAACCGTGTTGATTTAGAGTTCGAATGCATCTGTCAATATAGGAGAAAACAGAGTGAAACCTAAAAATTCAAACTGTTACTGCAAACGAATGCTTCAACCTAGGAGAACGAAACTTGGGCATCCAAGTTTGATTGGTGTACTGCTCATTACTTGAAAGTATCATGAAGGTCGGAAGAAAAAATATATGTTGAGATTACAGGAGACTGTAGTTTTTTGGCAGCCTAACAACGCCTTTCATTGAATGAGTTATTCTAAAGTCTCTGCTTAAGGCTACATCAAGAGGAAACAAACCTTAGACATAGAACGTAGAACTACTGTATTGTGTCAAGTATCAATAAGCTAGCACACACCGTGTTGATTTAGAGTTCGTACTGCATCTGTCAATATAGGAGAAAACAGAGTGAAACCTAAAAATTCAAACTGTTCCTGGAAACAAATGCGTCAATCTAGGAGAACTAAACTTGGGCATCCAAGTAGGATTGGTGTACTGATCATTACGTGAATGTATCATGAAGATTGGATGAAAAAATGTATGTTGAGATTTCAGGAGACTCTATTGTTTGGAAGTTTGGCAACCCCTTTCCATACAAGTGTTATTCACAGTCCATGCATTAGGCTATATGATGAGGAAACAAAACTTAGATATAGAACGTAGAACTACTGTATTGTGTCAAGTTTCAAGAAGCTAGCACAAACTGTGTATGATTTAGAGTTCGAACTGTATCTGTCAATATAGGAGAAAACAGAGTGACACCTAAAAATTCAAACTGTTACTGCAAACGAATGCTTCAACCTAGGAGAACGAAACGTGGGCATCCAAGTTTGATAGGTGTACTGCTCATTACTTGAAAGTATCATGAAGTTTGGTTAAAAAAATATATGTTGTGATTTCAGGAGACTGTAGTTTTTTGGCAGCCTAACAATGCCTTTCATTGAATGAGTTATTCTCCAGTCTCTGCTTAAGGATACATCAAGAGGAAACAAACCTTAGAGATAGAACGTAGAACTACTGTATTGTGTCAAGTTTCAAGAAGCTAGCAGAAACCGTGTTAGATTTAGAGTTCGAACTGCATCTGTCAATATAGGAGAAAACAGAGTGAACCCTAAAAATTCAAACTGTTACTGCAAACGAATGCTTCAACATAGGAGAACAAAACTTGGGCATCCAAGTTTGATTGGTGTACTGCTCATTACTTGAAAGTATCATGAAGGTCGGAAGAAAAAATATTCGTTGAGATTACAGGAGACTGTAGTTTTTTGGCAACCTAACAACTCCTTTCATTGAATTAGTTATTCACCAGTCTTTGTTTAAGGCTACATCAAGAGGAAACAAACCTTAGAGATAGAACATAGAACTACTGTATTGTGTCAAGTTTCAAGAAGCTCGCACAAACCGTGTTGATTTAGAGATCGAACTGCATCTGTCAATATAGGAGAAAACAGAGTGAAACCTAAAAATTCAAACTGTTACTGCAAACGAATGCTTCAACCTAGAAGAACGAAACTTGGGCATCCAAGTTTGATTGGTGTACTGCTCATTACTTTAAAGTATCATGAAGTTCGGAAAAAAAATACATGTTGTGATTTCAGGAGACTGTACTTTTTTGGCAGCCTAACAATGCCTTTCATTGAATGAGTTATTCTCCAGTCTCTGCTTAAGGCTACATCAAGAGGAAACAAACCTTAGAGATAGAACGTAGAACTACTGTATTGTGTCAAGTTTCAAGAAGCTAGCAAAAACCGTGTTGATTTAGAGGTAGAACTGCATCTGTCAATATAGGAGAAAACAGACTGAAACCTAAAAATTCAAACTGTTCCTGGAAACGAGTGCTTCAATCTAGAAGAACTAAACTTGGGCATCCAAGTGGGCTTGGTGTACTGATCATTACGTGTATATATCATGAATATTGGATGAAAAAATATATGTTGAGATTTCAGGAGACTCTAGTGTTTGGAAGTTTGACAACCCCTTTCCATATAAGTGTTCTTCGCAGTCCCTGCATTAGGCGACATCAAGAGGAAACAAAACTTAGAGATAGAACGTAGAACTACTGTATTGTGTCATGTTTCAAGAAGCTAGCACAAACTGTGTTTGAATTAGAGTTCCATCTGCATCTGTCAATATAGGAGAAAACAGAGTGAAACCTAAAAATTCAAACTGTCTCTGCAAACAAATGTATCAACCTAGGAGAACGAAACTGGGGCATCCAAGTTTGATTGGTGTACTGCTCATTACTTGAAAGTATCATGAAGGTCGGAAGAAAAAATATATGTTGAGATTAAAGGAGACTGTAGTTTTTTGACAACCTAACAACGCCTTACATTGAATGAGTTATTCACCAGTCTTTGTTTAAGGCTACATCAAGAGGAAACAAACCTTAGAGATCGAACGTAGAACTACTGTATTGTGTCAAGTTTCAAGAAGCTCGCACAAACCGTGTTGATTTAGAGTTCGAACTGCATCTGTCAATATAGGAGAAAACAGAGTGAAACCTAAAAATTCAAACTGTTACAGCAAACGAATGCTTCAACCTAGAAGAACGAAACTAGGGCATCCAAGTTTGATTGGTGTACTGCTCATTACTTGAAAGTATCATGAAGGTCGGAAGAAAAAATATATGTTGAGATTACAGGAGACTGTAGTTTTTTGGCAACCTAACAACGCATTTCATTGAATGAGTTATTCGCCAGTCTTTGCTTAAGGCTACATCAAGATTAAACAAACCTTAGAGATAGAACGTAGAACTACTGTATTGTGTCAAGTTTCAAGAAGTTGGCACAAACCGTGTTGATTTAGAGTTCGAACTGCATCTGTCAATATAGGAGAAAACAGAGTGAAACCTAAAAATTCAAACTGTTACTGCAAACGAATGCTTCAACCTAGAAGAACAAAACTAGGGCATCCAGGTTTGACTGGTGTACTGCTCATTACTTGAAAGTATCATGAAGGTTGGAAGAAAAAATATATGTTGAGATTACAGGAGACTGTAGTTTTTTGGCAACCTAACAACGCATTTCATTGAATGAGTTATTCGCCAGTCTCTGCTTAAGGCTACATCAAGACGAAACAAACCTTAGAGATAGAACGTAGAACTACTGTATTGTGTCAAGTTTCAAGAAGCTAGCACACACCGTGTTGATTTAGAGTTCGAACGACATCTGTCAATATAGGAGAAAACAGAGTGAAACCTAAAAATTCAATCTGTTCCTGGAAACAAATGCTTCAATCTAGGAGAACTAAACTTGGGCATCCAAGTGGGATTGGTGTACTGATCATTACGTGAATGTATCATGAAGGTTGGATGAAAAAATGTATGTTGAGATTTCAGGAGACTCTATTGTTTGGAAGTTTGGCAACCCCTTTCCATACAAGTGTTATTCACAGTCCATGCATTAGGCTATATCAAGAGGAAACAAAACTTAGAGATAGAACGTAGAACTACTGTATTGTGTCAAGTTTCAAGAAGCTAGCACAAACTGTGTATGATTTAGAGTTCGAACTGTATCTGTCAATATAGGAGAAAACAGAGTGACACCTAAAAATTCAAACTGTTACTGCAAACGAATGCTTCAACCTAGGAGAACGAAACGTGGGCATCCAAGTTTGATAGGTGTACTGCTCATTACTTGAAAGTATCATGAAGTTCGGTAGAAAAAATATATGTTGTGATTTCAGGAGACTGTAGATTTTTGGCAGCCTAACAATGCCTTTCATTGAATGAGTTATTCTCCAGTCTCTGCTTAAGGATACATCAAGAGGAAACAAACCTTAGAGATAGAACGTAGAACTACTGTATTGTGTCAAGTTTCAAGAAGCTAGCAGAAACCGTGTTAGATTTAGAGTTCGAACTGCATCTGTCAATATAGGAGAAAACAGAGTGAACCCTAAAAATTCAAACTGTTACTGCAAACGAATGCTTCAACATAGGAGAACAAAACTTGGGCATCCAAGTTTGATTGGTGTACTGCTCATTACTTGAAAGTATCATGAAGGTCGGAAGAAAAAATATTCGTTGAGATTACAGGAGACTGTAGTTTTTTGGCAACCTAACAACTCCTTTCATTGAATTAGTTATTCACAAGTCTTTGTTTAAGGCTACATCAAGAGGAAACAAACCTTAGAGATAGAACATAGAACTACTGTATTGTGTCAAGTTTCAAGAAGCTCGCACAAACCGTGTTGATTTAGAGATCGAACTGCATCTGTCAATATAGGAGAAAACAGAGTGAAACCTAAAAATTCAAACTGTTACTGCAAACGAATGCTTCAACCTAGAAGAACGAAACTAGGGCATTGAAGTTTGATTGGTGTACTGCTCATTACTTTAAAGTATCATGAAGTTCGAAAAAAAAATATATGTTGTGATTTCAGGAGACTGTAGTTTTTTGGCAGCCTAACAATGCCTTTCATTGAATGAGTTATTCTCCAGTCTCTGCTTAAGGCTACATCAAGAGGAAACAAACCTTAGAGATAGAACGTAGAACTACTGTATTGTGTCAAGTTTCAAGAAGCTAGCAAAAACCGTGTTGATTTAGAGTTCGAACTGCATCTGTCAATATAGGAGAAAACAGACTGAAACCTAAAAATTCAAACTGTTCCTGGAAACGAGTGCTTCAATCTAGAAGAACTAAACTTGGGCATCCAAGTGGGCTTGGTGTACTGATCATTACGTGTATATATCATGAATATTGGATGAAAAAATATATGTTGAGATTTCAGGAGACTCTAGTGTTTGGAAGTTTGACAACCCCTTTCCATATAAGTGTTCTTCGCAGTCCCTGCATTAGGCGACATCAAGAGGAAACAAAACTTAGAGATAGAACGTAGAACTACTGTATTGTGTCATGTTTCAAGAAGCTAGCACAACTGTGTTTGAATTAGAGTTCCATCTGCATCTGTCAATATAGGAGAAAACAGAGTGAAACCTAAAAATTCAAACTGTCTCTGCAAACAAATGCTTCAACCTAGGAGAACCAAACTGGGGCATCCAAGTTTGATTGGTGTACTGCTCATTACTTAAAAGTATCATGAAGGTCGGAAGAAAAAATATATGTTGAGATTAAAGGAGACTGTAGTTTTTTGACAACCTAACAACGCCTTACATTGAATGAGTTATTCACCAGTCTTTGTTTAAGGCTACATCAAGAGGAAACAAACCTTAGAGATCGAACGTAGAACTACTGTATTGTGTCAAGTTTCAAGAAGCTCGCACAAACCGTGTTGATTTAGAGTTCGAACTGCATCTGTCAATATAGGAGAAAACAGAGTGAAACCTAAAAATTCAAACTGTACAGCAAACGAATGCTTCAACCTAGAAGAACGAAACTAGGGCATCCAAGTTTGATTGGTGTACTGCTCATTACTTGAAAGTATCATGAAGGTTGGAAGAAAAAATATATGTTGAGATTACAGGAGACTGTAGTTTTTTGGCAACCTAACAACGCATTTCATTGAATGAGTTATTCGCCAGTCTTTGCTTAAGGCTACATCAAGATTAAACAAACCTTAGAGATAGAACGTAGAACTACTGTATTGTGTCAAGTTTCAAGAAGTTGGCACAAACCGTGTTGATTTAGAGTTCGAACTGCATCTGTCAATATAGGAGAAAACAGAGTGAAACCTAAAAATTCAAACTGTTACTGCAAACGAATGCTTCAACCTAGAAGAACGAAACTAGGGCATCCAGGTTTGACTGGTGTACTGCTCATTACTTGAAAGTATCATGAAGGTTGGAAGAAAAAATATATGTTGAGATTACAGGAGACTGTAGTTTTTTGGCAACCTAACAACGCATTTCATTGAATGAGTTATTCGCCAGTCTCTGCTTAAGGCTACATCAAGACGAAACAAACCTTAGAGATAGAACGTAGAACTACTGTATTGTGTCAAGTTTCAAGAAGCTAGCACACACCGTGTTGATTTAGAGTTCGAACGACATCTGTCAATATAGGAGAAAACAGAGTGAAACCTAAAAATTCAAACTGTTCCTGGAAACAAATGCTTCAATCTAGGAGAACTAAACTTGGGCATCCAAGTGGGATTGGTGTACTGATCATTACGTGAATGTATCATGAAGGTTGGATGAAAAAATGTATGTTGAGATTTCAGGAGACTCTATTGTTTGGAAGTTTGGCAACCCCTTTCCATACAAGTGTTATTCACAGTCCATGCATTAGGCTATATCAAGAGGAAACAAAACTTAGAGATAGAACGTAGAACTACTGTATTGTGTCAAGTTTCAAGAAGCTAGCACAAACTGTGTATGATTTAGAGTTCGAACTGTATCTGTCAATATAGGAGAAAACAGAGTGACACCTAAAAATTCAAACTGTTACTGCAAACGAATGCTTCAACCTAGGAGAACGAAACGTGGGCATCCAAGTTTGATAGGTGTACTGCTCATTACTTGAAAGTATCATGAAGTTCGGTAGAAAAAATATATGTTGTGATTTCAGGAGACTGTAGTTTTTTGGCAGCCTAACAATGCCTTTCATTGAATGAGTTATTCTCCAGTCTCTGCTTAAGGATACATCAAGAGGAAACAAACCTTAGAGATAGAACGTAGAACTACTGTATTGTGTCAAGTTTCAAGAAGCTAGCAGAAACCGTGTTAGATTTAGAGTTCGAACTGCATCTGTCAATATAGGAGAAAACAGAGTGAAACCTAAAAATTCAAACTGTTACTGCAAAGGAATGCTTCAACCTAGGAGAACCAAACTTGGGCATCCAAGTTTGATTGGTGTACTGCTCATTACTTGAAAGTATCATGAAGGTCGGAAGAAAAAATATTCGTTGAGATTACAGGAGACTGTAGTTTTTTGGCAACCTAACAACTCCTTTCATTGAATTAGTTATTCACCAGTCTTTGTTTAAGGCTACATCAAGAGGAAACAAACCTTAGAGATAGAACATAGAACTACTGTATTGTGTCAAGTTTCAAGAAGCTCGCACAAACCGTGTTGATTTAGAGATCGAACTGCATCTGTCAATATAGGAGAAAACAGAGTGAAACCTAAAAATTCAAACTGTTACTGCAAACGAATGCTTCAACCTAGAAGAACGAAACTAGGGCATTGAAGTTTGATTGGTGTACTGCTCATTACTTTAAAGTATCATGAAGTTCGGAAAAAAAATATATGTTGTGATTTCAGGAGACTGTAGTTTTTTGGCAGCCTAACAATGCCTTTCATTGAATGAGTTATTCTCCAGTCTCTGCTTAAGGCTACATCAAGAGGAAACAAACCTTAGAGATAGAACGTAGAACTACTGTATTGTGTCAAGTTTCAAGAAGCTAGCAAAAACCGTGTTGATTTAGAGTTCGAACTGCATCTGTCAATATAGGAGAAAACAGACTGAAACCTAAAAATTCAAACTGTTCCTGGAAACGAGTGCTTCAATCTAGAAGAACTAAACTTGGGCATCCAAGTGGGCTTGGTGTACTGATCATTACGTGTATATATCATGAATATTGGATGAAAAAATATATGTTGAGATTTCAGGAGACTCTAGTGTTTGGAAGTTTGACAACCCCTTTCCATATAAGTGTTCTTCGCAGTCCCTGCATTAGGCGACATCAAGAGGAAACAAAACTTAGAGATAGAACGTAGAACTACTGTATTGTGTCATGTTTCAAGAAGCTAGCACAACTGTGTTTGAATTAGAGTTCCATCTGCATCTGTCAATATAGGAGAAAACAGAGTGAAACCTAAAAATTCAAACTGTCTCTGCAAACAAATGCTTCAACCTAGGAGAACCAAACTGGGGCATCCAAGTTTGATTGGTGTACTGCTCATTACTTGAAAGTATCATGAAGGTCGGAAGAAAAAATATATGTTGAGATTAAAGGAGACTGTAGTTTTTTGACAACCTAACAACGCCTTACATTGAATGAGTTATTCACCAGTCTTTGTTTAAGGCTACATCAAGAGGAAACAAACCTTAGAGATCAAACGTAGAACTACTGTATTGTGTCAAGTTTCAAGAAGCTCGCACAAACCGTGTTGATTTAGAGTTCGAACTGCATCTGTCAATATAGGAGAAAACAGAGTGAAACCTAAAAATTCAAACTGTACAGCAAACGAATGCTTCAACCTAGAAGAACGAAACTAGGGCATCCAAGTTTGATTGGTGTACTGCTCATTACTTGAAAGTATCATGAAGGTTGGAAGAAAAAATATATGTTGAGATTACAGGAGACTGTAGTTTTTTGGCAACCTAACAACGCATTTCATTGAATGAGTTATTCGCCAGTCTTTGCTTAAGGCTACATCAAGATTAAACAAACCTTAGAGATAGAACGTAGAACTACTGTATTGTGTCAAGTTTCAAGAAGTTGGCACAAACCGTGTTGATTTAGAGTTCGAACTGCATCTGTCAATATAGGAGAAAACAGAGTGAAACCTAAAAATTCAAACTGTTACTGCAAACGAATGCTTCAACCTAGAAGAACGAAACTAGGGCATCCAGGTTTGACTGGTGTACTGCTCATTACTTGAAAGTATCATGAAGGTTGGAAGAAAAAATATATGTTGAGATTACAGGAGACTGTAGTTTTTTGGCAACCTAACAACGCATTTCATTGAATGAGTTATTCGCCAGTCTCTGCTTAAGGCTACATCAAGACGAAACAAACCTTAGAGATAGAACGTAGAACTACTGTATTGTGTCAAGTTTCAAGAAGCTAGCACAAACCGTGTTGATTTAGAGTTCGAACGACATCTGTCAATATAGGAGAAAACAGAGTGAAACCTAAAAATTCAAACTGTGCCTGGAAATGAATGCTTCAATCTAGGAGAACTAAACATGGGTATCCAAGTGGGATTGGTGTACTGATCATTACGTGAATGTATCATGAAATTGGATGAAAAAATATGTGTTGAGATTTCAGGAGACTCTAGTGTTTGGAAGTTTGGCAACCCCTTTCCATATAAGTGTTATTCGCAGTCCCTGCATTAGGCTACATCAAGAGGAAACAAAACTTAGAGATAGAACGTAGAACTACTGTATTGTGTCAAGTTTCAAGAAGCTAGCACAAACTGTGTTTAATTTAGAGTTCAAACTGCATCTGTCAAATAGGAGAAAACAGAGTGAAACCTAAAAATTCAAGCTGTTACTGCAAACGAATGCTTCAACCTAGGAGAACGAAACTTGGGCATCCCAGTTTGATTGGTGTACTGCTTATTACTTGAAAGTATCATGAAGGTCGGAAGCAAAAATATATGTTTTGATTTCAGGAGACTGTAGTTTTTTGGCAGGGTACCAACGCCTTTCATTGAAGGAGTTATTCTCCAGTCTCTGCTTAAGGCTACATCAAGAGGAAACAAACCTTAGAGATAGAACGTAGAACTACTGTATTGTGTCAAGTTTCAAGAAGCTAGCACAAACCGTGTTGATTTAGAGTTCGAACTGCATCTGTCAATATAGGAGAAAACAGAGTGAAACCTAAATATTCAAACTGTTACTGCAAACGAATGCTTCAACCTAGAAGAACGAACCTAGGGCATTGAAGTTTGATTGGTGTACTGCTCACTACTTTAATGTATCATGAAGGTTGGAAAAAAATATATGTTGTGATTTCAGGAGACTGTAGTTTTTTGGCAGCCTAACAACGCCTTTCATTGAATGAGTTATTCTCCAGTCTCTGCTTAAGGCTACATCAAGAGGAAACAAACCTTAGAGATAGAACGTAGAACTACTGTATTGTGTCAAGTTTCAAGAAGCTAGCACAAACCGTGTTGATTTAGAGTTCGTACTGCATCTCAATATAGGAGAAAACAGAGTGAAACCTAAAAATTCAAACTGTTCCTGGAAACAAATGCTTCAATCTAGGAGAACTAAACTTGGGCATCCAAGTGGGATTGGTGTACTGATCATTACGTGAATGTATCATGAAGATTGGATGAAAAAATGTATGTTGAGATTTCAGGAGACTCTAGTGTTTGGAAGTTTGGCAACCCCTTTCCATACAATTGTTATTCACAGTCCATGCATTAGGCTATATCAAGAGGAAACAAAACATAGAGATAGAACGTAGAACTACTGTATTGTGCCAAGTTTCAAGAAGCTAGCACAAACTGTGTATGATTTAGAGTTCGAACTGTATCTGTCAGTATAGGAGAAAACAGAGTGACACCTAAAAATTCAAACTGTTACTGCAAACGAATGCTTCAACCTAGGAGAACGAAACGTGGGCATCCAAGTTTGATAGGTGTACTGCTCATTACTTGAAAGTATCATGAAGTTTGGTAGAAAAAATATATGTTGTGATTTCAGGAGACTGTAGTTTTTTGGCAGCCTAACAATGCCTTTCATTGAATGAGTTATTCTCCAGTCTCTGCTTAAGGCTACATCAAGAGGAAACAAACCTTAGAGATAGAACGTAGAACTACTGTATTGTGTCAAGTTTCAAGAAGCTAGCAGAAACCGTGTTTGATTTAGAGTTCGAACTGCATCTGTCAATATAGGAGAAAACAGAGTGAAACCTAAAAATTCAAACTGTTACTGCAAACGAATGCTTCAACATAGGAGAACAAAACTTGGGCATCCAAGTTTGATTGGTGTACTGCTCATTACTTGAAAGTATCATGAAGGTCGGAAGAAAAAATATATATGTTGAGATTACAGGAGACTGTAGTATTTTGGCAACCTAACAACTCCTTTCATTGAATTAGTTATTCACCAGTCTTTGTTTAAGGCTACATTAAGAGGAAACAAACCTTAGAGATAGAACATAGAACTACTGTATTGTGTCAAGTTTCAAGAAGCTCGCACAAACCGTGTTGATTTAGAGATCGAACTGCATCTGTCAATATAGGAGAAAACAGAGTGAAACCTAAAAATTCAAACTGTTACTGCAAACGAATGCTTCAACCTAGAAGAACGAAACTAGGGCATCCAAGTTTGATTGGTGTACTGCTCATTAATTGAAAGTATCATGAAGGTCGTAAGAAAAAATATATGTTGAGATTACAGGAGACTGTAGTTTTTTGGCAACCTAACAACGCATTTCATTGAATGAGTTATTCGCCAGTCTCTGCTTAAGGCTACATCAAGACGAAACAAACCTTAGAGATAGAACGTTGAACTACTGTATTGGGTCAAGTTTCAAGAAGCTAGCACTCACCGTGTTGATTTAGAGTTCGAACGACATCTGTCAATATAGAAGAAAACAGAGTGAAACCTAAAAATTCAAACTGTTCCTGGAAATGAATGCTTCAATCTAGGAGAACTAATCATGGGCATCCAAGTGGGATTGGTGTACTGATCATTACGTGAATGTATCATGAAGATCGGATGAAAAAATATTTGCTGACTATTCAGGAGAACCATAGTTTTTGGAAGTTTGTCAACACCTTTCCAATGAAAGTGTCTTACGCAGTCCCTGCTTGTGGCTACTTCAAGAGGAAACAAACCATAGAAAAGAACTTAGCACTACTGTATTTGTGAAGTTTCAAGAAGCTAGCACAAACCTGTGTTTGATTTAGAGTTC
>NW_027513776.1:85243-138865 GCF_048772815.1 Callospermophilus lateralis
GTTTCAAGAAGCTAGCACAAACCGTGTTGATTTAGAGTTCGTACTGCATCTGTCAATATAGGAGAAAACAGAGTGAAACCTGAAAATTCAAACTGTTCCTGGAAACGAATGCTTCAATCTAGGAGAACTAAAATTGGGCATCCAAGTGGGATTGGTGTACTGATCATTACGTGAATGTATCATGAAGATTGGATGAAAAAATATAGGTTGAGATTTCAGGAGACTCTAGTGTTTGGAAGTTTGGCAACCTTTTTCAATATAAGTGTTATTCGCAGTCCCTGCATTAGGCTACATCAAGAGGAAACAAAACTTAGAGATAGAACGTAGAACTACTGTATTGTGTCAAGTTTCAAGAAGTTAGCACAAACTGTGTTTGATTTAGAGATCGAACTGCATCTGTCAATATAGAATAAAACAGAGTGAAACCTAAAAATTCAAACTGTTACTGCAAAGGATGCTTCAACCTAGGAGAACGAAACTTGGGCATCCAAGTTTGACTGGTGTACTGCTCATTACTTGAAAGTATCATGAAGGTCGGAAGAAAAAACATATGTTGTGATTTCAGGAGACTGTAGTTTTTTGGCAGCCTAACAACCCTTTCATTGAAGTAGTTATTCTCCAGTCTCTGCTGAAGGCTACATCAAGACGAAACAAACCTTAGAGATAGAACGTAGAACTACTGTATTGTGTCAAGTTTCAAGAAGCTAGCAGAAACCGTGTTTGATTTAGAGTTCGAACTGCATCTGTCAATATAGGAGAAAACAGAGTGAAACCTAAAAATTCAAACTGTTACTGCAAACGAATGCTTCAACCTAGAAGAACGAAACTAGGGCATCCAAGTTTGATTAGTGTACTGCTCATTACTTGAAAGTATCATGAAGGTCGTAAGAAAAAATATATGTTGTGATTTCAGGAGACTGTAGTTTTTTGGCAGCCTAACAACGCCTTTCATTGAATGAGTTATTCTCCAGTCTCTGCTTAAGGCTACATCAAGAGGAAACAAACGTTACAGATAGAAAGTAGAACTACTGTATTGTGTCAAGTTTCAAGAAGCTAGCACAAACCGTGTTGATTTAGAGTTCGTACTGCATCTGTCAATATAGGAGAAAACAGAGTGAAACCTGAAAATACAAACTGTTCCTGGAAACGAATGCTTCAATCTAGGAGAACTAAAATTGGGCATCCAAGTGGGATTGGTGTACTGATCATTACGTGAATGTATCATGAAGATTGGATGAAAAAATATATGTTGAGATTTCAGGAGACTCTAGTGTTTGGAAGTTTGGCAACCTTTTTCAATATAAGTGTTATTCGCAGTACCTGCATTAGGCTACATCAAGAGGAAACAAAACTTAGAGATAGAACGTAGAACTACTGTATTGTGTCAAGTTTCAAGAAGCTAGCCCATACTGTGTTTGATTTAGAGTTCGAACTGCATCTGTCAATATAGGAGAAAACAGAGTGAAACCTAAAAATTCAAACGGTTACTGCAAACGAATGCTTCAACCTAGGAGAACGAAACTTGGGCATCCAAGTTTGATTGGTGTACTGCTCATTAATAGAAAGTATCATGAAGGTCGGAAGAAAAAATATATGTTGTGATTTCAGGAGACTGTAGTTTTTTGGCAGCCTAACAACCCTTTCATTGAAGGAGTTATTCTCCAGTCTCTGCTGAAGGCTACATCAAGACAAAACAAACCTTAGAGATAGAACGTAGAACTACTGTATTGTGTCAAGTTTCACGAAGCTAGCAGAAACCGTGTTTGATTTAGAGTTCGAACTGCATCTGTCAATATAGGAGAAAACAGAGTGAAACCTAAAAATTCAAACTGTTACTGCAAACGAATGCTTCAACCTAGAAGAACGAAACTAGGGCATCCAAGTTTGATTAGTGTACTGCTCATTACTTGAAAGTATCATGAAGGTCGTAAGAAAAAATATATGTTGTGATTTCAGGAGACTGGAGTTTTTTGGCAGCCTAACAACCCCTTTCATTGAATGAGTTATTCTCCAGTTTCTGCTTAAGGCTACATCAAGAGGAAACAAACCTTAGAGATAGAACGTAGAACTACTGTATTGTGTCAAGTTTCAAGAATCTAGCACAAACCGTGTTGATTTAGAGTTCGAACTGCATCTGTCAATATAGGAGAAAACAGAGTGAAACCTAAAAATTCAAACTGTTACTGCAAACGAATGTTTCAACCTAGGAGAACGAAACTTGGGCATCCAAGTTTGATTGGTGTACTGCTCATTACTTGAAAGTATCATGAAGGTCGGAAGAAAAAATATATGTTGAGATTACAGGAGACTGTAGTTTTTTGGCAACCTAACAACGCATTTCATTGAATGAGTTATCCGCCAGTCTCTGCTTAAGGCTACATCAAGAGGAAACAAACCTTAGAGACAGAACGTAGAACTACTGTATTGTGTCAAGTTTCAAGAAGCTGGCACAAACTGTGTTTGATTTAGAGTTCGAACTGCATCTGTCAATATAGGAGAAAACAGAGTGAAACCTAAAAATTCAAACTGTTACTGCAAACAAATGCTTCAACCTAGGAGAACGAAACTAGGGCATCCAAGTTTGATTGGTGTACTGCTCATTACTTGAAAGTATCATGAAGGTCAGAAGAAAAAATATATGTTGTGATTTCAAGAGACTGTAGTTTTTTGGCAGCCTAACAACGCCTTTCATTGAATGAGTTATTCTCCAGTCTCTGCTTAAGGCTACATCAAGAGGAAACAAACCTTAGAGATAGAAAGTAGAACTACTGTATTGTGTCAAGTATCAAGAAGCTAGCACAAACCGTGTTGATTTAGAGTTCGTACTGCATCTGTCAATATAGGAGAAAACAGAGTGAAACCTAAAAATTCAAACTGTTCCTGGAAACGAATGCTTCAATCTAGGACAACTAAACTTGGGCATCCAAGTGGGATTGGTGTACTGATCATTACGTGAATGTATCATGAAGATTGGATGAAAAAATATATGTTGAGATTTCAGGAGACTCTAGTGTTTGGAAGTTTGGCAACCTTTTTCAATATAAGTGTTATTCGCAGTACCTGCATTAGGCTACATCAAGAGGAAACAAAACTTAGAGATAGAACGTAGAACTACTGTATTGTGTCAAGTTTCAAGAAGCTAGCACAAACTGTGTTTGATTTAGAGTTCGAACTGCATCTGTCAATATAGGAGAAAACAGAGTGAAACCAAAATTTCAAACGGTTACTGCAAACGAATACTTCAACCTAGGAGAACGAAACTTGGGCATCCAAGTTTGATTGGTGTACTGCTCATTACTTGAAAGTATCATGAAGGTCGGAAGAAAAAATATATGTTGTGATTTCAGGAGACTGTAGTTTTTTGGCAGCCTAACAACCCTTTCATTGAAGTAGTTATTCTCCAGTCTCTGCTGAAGGCTACATCAAGACGAAACAAACCTTAGAGATAGAACGTAGAACTACTGTATTGTGTCAAGTTTCAAGAAGCTAGCAGAAACCGTGTTTGATTTAGAGTTCGAACTGCATCTGTCAATATAGGAGAAAACAGAGTGAAACCTAAAAATTCAAACTGTTACTGCAAACGAATGCTTCAACCTAGAAGAACGAAACTAGGGCATCCAAGATTGATTAGTGTACTGCTCATTACTTGAAAGTATCATGAAGGTCGTAAGAAAAAATATATGTTGTGATTTTAGGAGACTGTAGTTTTTTGGCAGCCTAACAACGCCTTTCATTGAATGAGTTATTCTCCAGTCTCTGCTTAAGGCTACATCAAGAGGAAACAAACGTTACAGATAGAAAGTAGAACTACTGTATTGTGTCAAGTTTCAAGAAGCTAGCACAAACCGTGTTGATTTAGAGTTCGTACTGCATCTGTCAATATAGGAGAAAACAGAGTGAAACCTGAAAATTCAAACTGTTCCTGGAAACGAATGCTTCAATCTAGGAGAACTAAAATTGGGCATCCAAGTGGGATTGGTGTACTGATCATTACGTGAATGTATCATGAAGATTGGATGAAAAAATATAGGTTGAGATTTCAGGAGACTCTAGTGTTTGGAAGTTTGGCAACCTTTTTCAATATAAGTGTTATTCGCAGTCCCTGCATTAGGCTACATCAAGAGGAAACAAAACTTAGAGATAGAACGTAGAACTACTGTATTGTGTCAAGTTTCAAGAAGTTAGCACAAACTGTGTTTGATTTAGAGATCGAACTGCATCTGTCAATATAGAATAAAACAGAGTGAAACCTAAAAATTCAAACTGTTACTGCAAAGGATGCTTCAACCTAGGAGAACGAAACTTGGGCATCCAAGTTTGACTGGTGTACTGCTCATTACTTGAAAGTATCATGAAGGTCGGAAGAAAAAACATATGTTGTGATTTCAGGAGACTGTAGTTTTTTGGCAGCCTAACAACCCTTTCATTGAAGTAGTTATTCTCCAGTCTCTGCTGAAGGCTACATCAAGACGAAACAAACCTTAGAGATAGAACGTAGAACTACTGTATTGTGTCAAGTTTCAAGAAGCTAGCAGAAACCGTGTTTGATTTAGAGTTCGAACTGCATCTGTCAATATAGGAGAAAACAGAGTGAAACCTAAAAATTCAAACTGTTACTGCAAACGAATGCTTCAACCTAGAAGAACGAAACTAGGGCATCCAAGTTTGATTAGTGTACTGCTCATTACTTGAAAGTATCATGAAGGTCGTAAGAAAAAATATATGTTGTGATTTCAGGAGACTGTAGTTTTTTGGCAGCCTAACAACGCCTTTCATTGAATGAGTTATTCTCCAGTCTCTGCTTAAGGCTACATCAAGAGGAAACAAACGTTACAGATAGAAAGTAGAACTACTGTATTGTGTCAAGTTTCAAGAAGCTAGCACAAACCGTGTTGATTTAGAGTTCGTACTGCATCTGTCAATATAGGAGAAAACAGAGTGAAACCTGAAAATTCAAGCTGTTCCTGGAAACGAATGCTTCAATCTAGGACAACTAAACTTGGGCATCCAAGTGGGATTGGTGTACTGATCATTACGTGAATGTATCATGAAGATTGGATGAAAAAATATATGTTGAGATTTCAGGAGACTCTAGTGTTTGGAAGTTTGGCAACCTTTTTCAATATAAGTGTTATTCGCAGTCCCTGCATTAGGCTACATCAAGAGGAAACAAAACTTAGAGATAGAACATAGAACTACTGTATTGTGTCAAGTTTCAAGAAGCTAGCACAAACTGTGTTTGATTTAGAGATCGAACTGCATCTGTCAATATAGAATAAAACAGAGTGAAACCTAAAAATTCAAACTGTTACTGCAAAGGATGCTTCAACCTAGGAGAACGAAACTTGGGCATCCAAGTTTGATTGGTGTACTGCTCATTACTTGAAAGTATCATGAAGGTCGGAAGAAAAAACATATGTTGTGATTTCAGGAGACTGTAGTTTTTTGGCAGCCTAACAACCCTTTCATTGAAGTAGTTATTCTCCAGTCTCTGCTGAAGGCTACATCAAGATGAAACAAACCTTAGAGATAGAACGTAGAACTACTGTATTGTGTCAAGTTTCAAGAAGCTAGCAGAAACCGTGTTTGATTTAGAGTTCGAACTGCATCTGTCAATATAGGAGAAAACAGAGTGAAACCTAAAAATTCAAATTGTTACTGCAAACGAATGTTTCAACCTAGGAGAACGAAACTTGGGCATCCAAGTTTGATTGGTGTACTGCTCATTACTTGAAAGTATCATGAAGGTCGGAAGAAAAAATATATGTTGAGATTACAGGAGACTGTAGTTTTTTGGCAACCTAACAACGCATTTCATTGAATGAGTTATCCGCCAGTCTCTGCTTAAGGCTACATCAAGAGGAAACAAACCTTAGAGACAGAACGTAGAACTACTGTATTGTGTCAAGTTTCAAGAAGCTGGCACAAACTGTGTTTGATTTAGAGTTCGAACTGCATCTGTCAATATAGGAGAAAACAGAGTGAAACCTAAAAATTCAAACTGTTACTGCAAACAAATGCTTCAACCTAGGAGAACGAAACTAGGGCATCCAAGTTTGATTGGTGTACT
The DNA here is from genome assembly GCF_048772815.1 of Callospermophilus lateralis. Taxonomy (NCBI): domain Eukaryota; kingdom Metazoa; phylum Chordata; class Mammalia; order Rodentia; family Sciuridae; genus Callospermophilus; species Callospermophilus lateralis. Next base: position 91,314 of record NW_027513776.1, read on the forward strand.
GCTCATTACTTGAAAGTATCATGAAGGTCAGAAGAAAAAATATATGTTGTGATTTCAAGAGACTGTAGTTTTTTGGCAGCCTAACAACGCCTTTCATTGAATGAGTTATTCTCCAGTCTCTGCTTAAGGCTACATCAAGAGGAAACAAACCTTAGAGATAGAAAGTAGAACTACTGTATTGTGTCAAGTATCAAGAAGCTAGCACAAACCGTGTTGATTTAGAGTTCGTACTGCATCTGTCAATATAGGAGAAAACAGAGTGAAACCTAAAAATTCAAACTGTTCCTGGAAACGAATGCTTCAATCTAGGACAACTAAACTTGGGCATCCAAGTGGGATTGGTGTACTGATCATTACGTGAATGTATCATGAAGATTGGATGAAAAAATATATGTTGAGATTTCAGGAGACTCTAGTGTTTGGAAGTTTGGCAACCTTTTTCAATATAAGTGTTATTCGCAGTACCTGCATTAGGCTACATCAAGAGGAAACAAAACTTAGAGATAGAACGTAGAACTACTGTATTGTGTCAAGTTTCAAGAAGCTAGCACAAACTGTGTTTGATTTAGAGTTCGAACTGCATCTGTCAATATAGGAGAAAACAGAGTGAAACCAAAATTTCAAACGGTTACTGCAAACGAATACTTCAACCTAGGAGAACGAAACTTGGGCATCCAAGTTTGATTGGTGTACTGCTCATTACTTGAAAGTATCATGAAGGTCGGAAGAAAAAATATATGTTGTGATTTCAGGAGACTGTAGTTTTTTGGCAGCCTAACAACCCTTTCATTGAAGTAGTTATTCTCCAGTCTCTGCTGAAGGCTACATCAAGACGAAACAAACCTTAGAGATAGAACGTAGAACTACTGTATTGTGTCAAGTTTCAAGAAGCTAGCAGAAACCGTGTTTGATTTAGAGTTCGAACTGCATCTGTCAATATAGGAGAAAACAGAGTGAAACCTAAAAATTCAAACTGTTACTGCAAACGAATGCTTCAACCTAGAAGAACGAAACTAGGGCATCCAAGATTGATTAGTGTACTGCTCATTACTTGAAAGTATCATGAAGGTCGTAAGAAAAAATATATGTTGTGATTTTAGGAGACTGTAGTTTTTTGGCAGCCTAACAACGCCTTTCATTGAATGAGTTATTCTCCAGTCTCTGCTTAAGGCTACATCAAGAGGAAACAAACGTTACAGATAGAAAGTAGAACTACTGTATTGTGTCAAGTTTCAAGAAGCTAGCACAAACCGTGTTGATTTAGAGTTCGTACTGCATCTGTCAATATAGGAGAAAACAGAGTGAAACCTGAAAATTCAAACTGTTCCTGGAAACGAATGCTTCAATCTAGGAGAACTAAAATTGGGCATCCAAGTGGGATTGGTGTACTGATCATTACGTGAATGTATCATGAAGATTGGATGAAAAAATATAGGTTGAGATTTCAGGAGACTCTAGTGTTTGGAAGTTTGGCAACCTTTTTCAATATAAGTGTTATTCGCAGTCCCTGCATTAGGCTACATCAAGAGGAAACAAAACTTAGAGATAGAACGTAGAACTACTGTATTGTGTCAAGTTTCAAGAAGTTAGCACAAACTGTGTTTGATTTAGAGATCGAACTGCATCTGTCAATATAGAATAAAACAGAGTGAAACCTAAAAATTCAAACTGTTACTGCAAAGGATGCTTCAACCTAGGAGAACGAAACTTGGGCATCCAAGTTTGACTGGTGTACTGCTCATTACTTGAAAGTATCATGAAGGTCGGAAGAAAAAACATATGTTGTGATTTCAGGAGACTGTAGTTTTTTGGCAGCCTAACAACCCTTTCATTGAAGTAGTTATTCTCCAGTCTCTGCTGAAGGCTACATCAAGACGAAACAAACCTTAGAGATAGAACGTAGAACTACTGTATTGTGTCAAGTTTCAAGAAGCTAGCAGAAACCGTGTTTGATTTAGAGTTCGAACTGCATCTGTCAATATAGGAGAAAACAGAGTGAAACCTAAAAATTCAAACTGTTACTGCAAACGAATGCTTCAACCTAGAAGAACGAAACTAGGGCATCCAAGTTTGATTAGTGTACTGCTCATTACTTGAAAGTATCATGAAGGTCGTAAGAAAAAATATATGTTGTGATTTCAGGAGACTGTAGTTTTTTGGCAGCCTAACAACGCCTTTCATTGAATGAGTTATTCTCCAGTCTCTGCTTAAGGCTACATCAAGAGGAAACAAACGTTACAGATAGAAAGTAGAACTACTGTATTGTGTCAAGTTTCAAGAAGCTAGCACAAACCGTGTTGATTTAGAGTTCGTACTGCATCTGTCAATATAGGAGAAAACAGAGTGAAACCTGAAAATTCAAGCTGTTCCTGGAAACGAATGCTTCAATCTAGGACAACTAAACTTGGGCATCCAAGTGGGATTGGTGTACTGATCATTACGTGAATGTATCATGAAGATTGGATGAAAAAATATATGTTGAGATTTCAGGAGACTCTAGTGTTTGGAAGTTTGGCAACCTTTTTCAATATAAGTGTTATTCGCAGTCCCTGCATTAGGCTACATCAAGAGGAAACAAAACTTAGAGATAGAACATAGAACTACTGTATTGTGTCAAGTTTCAAGAAGCTAGCACAAACTGTGTTTGATTTAGAGATCGAACTGCATCTGTCAATATAGAATAAAACAGAGTGAAACCTAAAAATTCAAACTGTTACTGCAAAGGATGCTTCAACCTAGGAGAACGAAACTTGGGCATCCAAGTTTGATTGGTGTACTGCTCATTACTTGAAAGTATCATGAAGGTCGGAAGAAAAAACATATGTTGTGATTTCAGGAGACTGTAGTTTTTTGGCAGCCTAACAACCCTTTCATTGAAGTAGTTATTCTCCAGTCTCTGCTGAAGGCTACATCAAGATGAAACAAACCTTAGAGATAGAACGTAGAACTACTGTATTGTGTCAAGTTTCAAGAAGCTAGCAGAAACCGTGTTTGATTTAGAGTTCGAACTGCATCTGTCAATATAGGAGAAAACAGAGTGAAACCTAAAAATTCAAACTGTTACTGCAAACGAATGCTTCAACCTAGAAGAACGAAACTAGGGCATCCAAGTTTGATTAGTGTACTGCTCATTACTTGAAAGTATCATGAAGGTCGTAAAAAAAAATATATGTTGTGATTTCAGGAGACTGTAGTTTTTTGGCAGCCTAACAACGCCTTTCATTGAATGAGTTATTCTCCAGTCTCTGCTTAAGGCTACATCAAGAGGAAACAAACGTTACAGATAGAAAGTAGAACTACTGTATTGTGTCAAGTTTCAAGAAGCTAGCACAAACCGTGTTGATTTAGAGTTCGTACTGCATCTGTCAATATAGGAGAAAACAGAGTGAAACCTGAAAATTCAAACTGTTCCTGGAAACGAATGCTTCAATCTAGGAGAACTAAAATTGGGCATCCAAGTGGGATTGGTGTACTGATCATTACGTGAATGTATCATGAAGATTGGATGAAAAAATATATGTTGAGATTTCAGGAGACTCTAGTGTTTGGAAGTTTGGCAACCTTTTTCAATATAAGTGTTATTCGCAGTACCTGCATTAGGCTACATCAAGAGGAAACAAAACTTAGAGATAGAACGTAGAACTACTGTATTGTGTCAAGTTTCAAGAAGCTAGCACAAACTGTGTTTGATTTAGAGTTCGAACTGCATCTGTCAATATAGGAGAAAACAGAGTGAAACCTAAAAATTCAAACGGTTACTGCAAACGAATGCTTCAACCTAGGAGAACGAAACTTGGGCATCCAAGTTTGATTGGTGTACTGCTCATTACTTGAAAGTATCATGAAGGTCGGAAGAAAAAATATATGTTGTGATTTCAGGAGACTGTAGTTTTTTGGCAGCCTAACAACCCTTTCATTGAAGGAGTTATTCTCCAGTCTCTGCTGAAGGCTACATCAAGACAAAACAAACCTTAGAGATAGAACGTAGAACTACTGTATTGTGTCAAGTTTCACGAAGCTAGCAGAAACCGTGTTTGATTTAGAGTTCGAACTGCATCTGTCAATATAGGAGAAAACAGAGTGAAACCTAAAAATTAAAACTGTTAGTGAAAACGAATGCTTCAACCTAGAAGAACGAAACTAGGGCATCCAAGTTTGATTAGTGTACTGCTCATTACTTGAAAGTATCATGAAGGTCGTAAGAAAAAATATATGTTGTGATTTCAGGAGACTGGAGTTTTTTGGCAGCCTAACAACGCCTTTCATTGAATGAGTTATTCTCCAGTTTCTGCTTAAGGCTACATCAAGAGGAAACAAACCTTAGAGATAGAACGTAGAACTACTGTATTGTGTCAAGTTTCAAGAATCTAGCACAAACCGTGTTGATTTAGAGTTCGAACTGCATCTGTCAATATAGGAGAAAACAGAGTGAAACCTAAAAATTCAAACTGTTACTGCAAACGAATGTTTCAACCTAGGAGAACGAAACTTTTGCATCCAAGTTTGATTGGTGTACTGCTCATTACTTGAAAGTATCATGAAGGTCGGAAGAAAAATATATGTTGAGATTACAGGAGACTGTAGTTTTTTGGCAACCTAACAACGCATTTCATTGAATGAGTTATCCGCCAGTCTCTGCTTAAGGCGACATCAAGAGGAAACAAACCTTAGAGACAGAACGTAGAACTACTGTATTGTGTCAAGTTTCAAGAAGCTGGCACAAACTGTGTTTGATTTAGAGTTCGAACTGCATCTGTCAATATAGGAGAAAACAGAGTGAAACCTAAAAATTCAAACTGTTACTGCAAACGAATGCTTCAACCTAGAGAACGAAACTTGGGCATCCAAGTTTGATTTGGTGTACTGCTCATTACTTGAAAGTGTCATGAAGTTTGGAAGAAAAAATATGTGATCTGATTTCAGGAGACTGTAGTTTTTTGGCAGCCTAACAACGCCTTTCATTGAATGAGTTATTCTCCCAGTCTCTACTTAAGGCTACATCAAGAGGAAACAAACCTTAGAGACAGAATGTAGAACTACTGTATTGTGTCAAGTTTCAAGAAGCTAGCAAAAACCGTGTTGATTTAGAGTTCATACTGCATCTGTCAATATAGGAGAAAACAGAGTGAAACCTAAAATTCAAACTGTTCCTGGAAACGAAATCTTCAATCTAGGAGAACTAAACTTGGGCATCCAAGTGGGATTGGTGTACTGATCATTACGTGAATGTATCATGAAGATTGGATGAAAAATATATGTTTAGATTTCCGGAGACTCTAGTGTTTGGAAATTTGGCAACCCCTTTCCATATAAGTGTTATTCGCAGTCCCTGCATTAGGCTACATCAAGAGGAAACAAAACTTAGAGATAGAACGTAGAACTACTGTATTGTGTCAAGTTTCAAGAAGTTAGCACAAACCGTGTTGATTTAGAGTTCGAACTGCATCTGTCATACAGGGAAAACAGAGTGAAACCTAAAAATCAAACTGTTACTGCAAACGAATGCTTCAACCTAGGAGAACGAAACTTGGGCATCCAAGTTTTATTGGTGTACTGCTCATTACTTGAAAGTATCATGAAGGTCGGAAGAAAAAATATTTGTTGAGATTACAGGAGACTGTAGTTTTTGCCAACATAACAACGCCTTTCATTGAATGAGTTATTCACCAGTCTTTGCTTAAGACTACATCAAGAGGAAACAAAACTTAGAGATAGAACGTAGAACTACTGGATTGTGTCAAGTTTCAAGAAGCTAGCACAGACCGTGTTGATTTAGATTTCCGAAACTGCATCTGTCAATATAGGAGAAAACAGAGTGAAACCTAAAAATTCAAACTGTTACTGCAAACGAATGCTTCAACCTAGAAGAACGAAACTAGGGCATCCAAGTTTGATTGGTGTACTGCTCATTACTTGAAAGTATCATGAAGGTCGGAAGAAAAAATATATGTTGTGATTTCAGGAGACTGTAGTTTTTTGGCAGCCTAACAACGCCTTTCATTGAATGAGTTATTCTCCAGTCTCTGCTTAAGGCTATATCAAGAGGAAACAAACCTTAGAAATAGAACGTAGAACTACTGTATTGTGTCAAGTTTCAAGAAGCTAGCACAAACCGTGTTGATTTAGAGTTCGTACTGCATCTGTCAATATAGGAGAAAACAGAGTGATACCTAAAAATTCAAACTGTTACTGCAAACGAATGCTTCAACCTAGGAGAACAAAAATTGGGCATCCAAGTTTGATTGGTGTACTGCTCATTACTTGAAAGTATCATGAAGGTCGGCAGAAAAAATATATGTTGAGATTACAGGAGACTGTAGTTTTTGCCAACCTAACAACGCCTTTCATTGAATGAGTTATGCACCAGTCTTTGCTTAAGACTACATCAAGAGGAAACAAACCTTAGAGATAGAACGTAGAACTACTGTATTGTGTCAAGTTTCAAGAAGCTAGCACAAACCGTGTTGATTTAGAGTTCGAACTGCATCTGTCAATTAGGAGAAAACAGAGTGAAACCTAAAAATTCAAACTGTTACTGCAAACCAATGCTTCAACCTAGAAGAACGAAACTAGGGCATCCAAGTTTGATTGGTGTACTGCTCATTACTTGAAAGTATCATGAAGGTCGGAAGAACAAAAATAAATTGAGATTACAGGAGACTGTAGTTTTTTGGCAACCTAACAACGCATTTCATTGAATAAGTTATTCGCCAGTCTTTGCTTAAGGCTACATCAAGAAGAAACAATCCTTAGAGATTGAACGGAGAACTACAGTATTGTGTCAAGTTTCAAGTAGCTAGCACAAACCGTGTTGATTTAGAGTTCGTACTGCATCTGTCAATATAGGAGAAAACAGAGTGAACCCTAAAAATTCAAACTCTTCCTGGATACGAATGCTTCAATCTAGGAGAACTAAACTTGGGCATCCAAGTGGGATTGGTGTACTGATCATTACGTGAATGTATCATGAAGATTGGATGAAAAAATATATGTGAGATTTCAGGAGACTCTAGCGTTTGGACGTTTGGCAATCCCTTTCCATATAAGTGTTATTTGCAATCCCTGCATAAGGCTACATCAATTGGAAACAAAACATAGAAATAGAACGTAGAACTACTGTATTGTGTCAAGTTTCAAGAAGCTAGCAGAAACTGTGTTTGATTTAGAGTTCGAACTACATCTGTCAGTATAGGAGAAAACAGAGTGAAACCTAAAAATTCAAACTGTTACTGCAAACGAATGCTTCAACCTAGGAGAACGAAACTTGGGCATTTAAGTTTGATTGGTGTACTGCTCATTACATGAAAGTATCATGAAGTTCGGAAGAAAAAATATATGTTGTGATTTCAGGAGACTGTAGTTTTTTGGCAGCCTAACAACGCCTTTCAATGAATGAGTTATTCTCCAGTCTCTGCTTAAGGCTACATCAAGAGGAAACAAACCTTAGAGATACAACGTAGAACTACTGTGTTGTGTCAAGTTTCAAGAAGCTAGCACAAACTGTGTTTGATTTAGAGATCGAACTGCATCTGTCAATATAGGAGAAAACAGAGTGAAAACCTAAAAATACAAAATGTTACTACAACGAATGCTTCAACCTAGAAGAACGAAACTAGGGCATCCAAGTTTGATTGGTGTACTGCTCATTACTTGAAAGTATCATGGAGGTCGGAAGAAAAAATATATGTTGTGATTTCAGGAGACTGTAGTTTTTTGGCAGCCTAACAACGCCTTTCATTGAATGAGTTATTCACCAGTCTTTGCTTAAGACTATATCAAGAGGAAACAAACCTTAGAGATAGAACGTAGAACTACTCTATTGTGTCAAGTTTCAAGAAGCTAGCAGAAACTGTGTTTGATTTAGAGTTCGAACTGCATCTGTCAATAAAGGGAAAACAAAATGAAACCTAAAAATTCAAACTGTTACTGCAAACGAATGCTCAACCTAGGAGAACGAAACTTGGGCATCCAAGTTTGATTGGTGTACTGCTCATTACTTGAAAGTATCATGAAGGTCGGAAGAAAAAATATATGTTGAGATTACAGGCGACTGTAGTTTTTTGCCAACCTAACAACGCCTTTCATTGAATGAGTTATTCACCAGTCTTTGCTTAATACTATATCAAGAGGAAACAAACCTTAGATATAGAACGTAGAACTACTGTATTGTGTCAAGTTTCAAGAAGCTAGCACAAACCGTGTTGATTTAGAGTTCGAACTGCATCTGTCAATATAGGAGAAAACAGAGTGAAACCTAAAAATTCAAAATGTTACTGCAAACGAATGCTTCAACATAGGAGAACGAAACGTGGGCATCCAAGTTGGATTGGTGTACTGCTCATTACTTGAAAGTATCATGAAGGTCGGAAGAAAAAATATATGTTGTGATTTCAGGAGACTGTAGTTTTTTGGCAGCCTAACAACGCCTTTCATTGAATGAGTTATTCTCCAGACTCTGCTTAAGGCTACATCAAGAGGAAACAAACCTTAGAGATAGAACGTAGTACTACTGTACTGTGTCAAGTTCAAGAAGCTAGCACAAACCGTGTTGATTTAGAGTTCGAACTGCATCTGTCAATATAGGAGAAAACAGAGTGAAACCTAAAAATTCAAACTGTTACTGCAAACGAATGCTTCAACCTAGGAGAACGAAACTTGGGCATCCAAGTTTGATTGGTGTACTGCTCATTACATGAAAGTATCATGAAGTTCGGAAGAAAAAATATATGTTGTGATTTCAGGAGACTGTAGTTTTTTGGCAGCCTAACAACGCCTTTCAATGAATGAGTTATTCTCCAGTGTCTGCTTAAGGCTACATCAAGAGGAAACAAACCTTAGAGATAGAACGTAGAACTACTGTATTGTGTCAAGTTTCAAGAAGCTAGCACAAACTGTGTTTGATTTAGAGATCAAACTGCATCTGTCAATATAGGAGAAAAGAGAGTGAAACCTAAAAATTCAAAATGTTACAGCAAACGAATGCTTCAACCTAGAAGAACAAAACTAGGGCATCCAAGTTTGATTGGTGTACTTCTCATTACTTGAAAGTATCATGGAGGTCAGAAGAAAAAATATATGTTGTGATTTCAGGAGACTGTAGTTTTTTGGCAGCCTAACAATGCCTTTCATTGAATGAGTTATTCTCCAGTCTCTGCTTAAGGGTACATCAAGAGGAAACAAACCTTAGAGATACAACATAGAACTACTGTATTGGGTCAAGATTCAAGAAGCTACCACAAACCGTGTTGATTTACAGTTCGAACTGCATCTGTCAATATAGGAGAAAACAGAGTGAAACCTAAAAATTCAAACTGTTCCTGGAAACGAATGCTTCAATCTAGGAGAACTAAACTTGGGCATCCAAGTGGGATTGGTGTACTGATCATTACGTGAATGTATCATGAAGATTGGATGAAAAAATATATGTTGAGATTTCAGGAGACTCTAGTGTTTGGAAGTTTGGCAACGCGTTTCCATATAAGTGTTATTCGCAGTCCCTGCATTAGCCTACATCAAGAGGAAACAAAACTTAGAGATAGAAAGTAGAACTACTGTATTGTGTCAAGTTTCAAGAAGCTAGCACAAACTGTGTTTGATTTAGAGTTCGAACTGCATCTGTCAATAAAGGGAAAACAAAATGAAACCTAAAAATTCAAACTGTTACTGCAAACGAATGCTTCAACCTAGGAGAACGAAACTTGGGCATCCATGTTTGATTGGTGTACTGCTCATTACTTGAAAGTATCGTGAAGGTCGGAAGAAAAAATATATGTTGAGATTACAGGCGACTGTATTTTTTTGCCAACCTAACAACGCCTTTCATTGAATGAGTTATTCACCAATCTTTGCTTAAGACTATATCAAGAGGAAACAAACCTTAGATATAGAATGTAGAACTACTGTATTGTGTCAAGTTTCAAGAAGCTAGCACAAACCGTGTTGATTTAGAGTTCGAACTGCATCTGTCAATATAGGAGAAAACAGAGTGAAACCTAAAAATTCAAAATGTTACTGCAAACGAATGCTTCAACATAGGAGAACGAAACGTGGGCATCCAGGTTGGATTGGTGTACTGCTCATTACTTGAAAGTATCATGAAGGTCGGAAGAAAAAATATATGTTGTTATTTCAGGAGACTGTAGTTTTTTGGCAGCCTAACAACGCCTTTCATTGAATGAGTTATTCTCCAGACTCTGCTTAAGGCTACATCAAGAGGAAACAAACCTTAGAGATAGAACGTAGAACTACTGTACTGTGTCAAGTTTCAAGAAGCTAGCACAAACCGTGTTGATTTAGAGTTCGAACTGCATCTGTCAATATAGGAGAAAACAGAGTGAAACCTAAAAATTCAAACTGTTACTGCAAACGAATTCTTCAACCTAGGAGAACGAAACTTGGGCATCCAAGTTTGATTGGTGTACTGCTCATTACATGAAAGTATCATGAAGTTCGGAAGAAAAAATATATGTTGTGATTTCAGGAGACTGTAGTTTTTTGGCAGCCTAACAACGCCTTTCAATGAATGAGTTATTCTCCAGTCTCTGCTTAAGGCTACATCAAAAGGAAACAAACCTTAGAGATAGAATGTAGAACTACTGTATTGTGTCAAGTTTCAAGAAGCTAGCACAAACTGTGTTTGATTTAGAGATCAAACTGCATCTGTCAATATAGGAGAAAAGAGAGTGAAACCTAAAAATTCAAAATGTTACAGCAAACGAATGCTTCAACCTAGAAGAACAAAACTAGGGCATCCAAGTTTGATTGGTGTACTTCTCATTACTTGAAAGTATCATGGAGGTCAGAAGAAAAAATATATGTTGTGATTTCAGGAGACTGTAGTTTTTTGGCAGCCTAACAACACCTTTCATTGAATGAGTTATTCTCCAGTCTCTGCTTAAGGCTACATCAAGAGGAAACAAACCTTAGAGATACAACATAGAACTACTGTATTCTGTCAAGATTCAAGAAGCTACCACAAACCGTGTTGATTTACAGATCGAACTGCATCTGTCAATATAGGAGAAAACAGAGTGAAACCTAAAAATTCAAACTGTTCCTGGAAACGAATGCTTCAATCTAGGAGAACTAAACTTGGGCATCCAATTGGGATTGGTGTACTGATCATTACGTGAATGTATCATGAAGATTGGATGAAAAAATATATGTTGAGATTTCAGGAGACTCTAGTGATTGGAAGTTTGGCAACCCCTTTCCATATAAGTGTTATTCGCAGTCCCTGCATTAGGCTACATCAAGAGGAAACAAAACTTAGAGATAGAACGTAGAACTACTGTATTGTGTCAAGTTTCAAGAAGCTAGCACAAACCGTGTTGATTTAGAGTTCGAACTGCATCTGTCAATAAAGGGAAAACAGAGTGAAACCTAAAAATTCAAACTGTTACTGCAAACGAATGCTTCAACCTAGGAGAACGAAACTTGGGCATCCAAGTTTTATTGGTGTACTGCTCATTACTTGAAAGTATCATGAAGGTCGGAAGAAAAAATATCTGTTGAGATTACAGGAGACTGTAGTTTTTTGCCAACCTAACAACGCCTTTCATTGAATGAGTTATTCACCAGTATTTGCTTAAGACTACATCAAGAGGAAACAAACCTTAGAGATAGAACGTAGAACTACTGTATTGTGTCAAGTTTCAAGAAGCTAGCACAAACCGTGTTGATTTAGATTTCGAACTGCATCTGTCAATATAGGAGAAAACAGAGTGAAACCTAAAAATTCAAACTGTTACTGCAAACGAATGCTTCAACCTAGAAGAACGAAACTAGGGCATCCAAGTTTGATTGGTGTACTGCTCATTACTTGAAAGTATCATGAAGTTCGGAAGAAAAAATATATGTTGTGATTTCCGGAGACTGTAGTTTTTTGGCAGCCTAACAACGCCTTTCATTGAATGAGTTATTCTCCAGTCTCTGCTTAAGGCTATATCAAGAGGAAACAAACCTTAGAGATAGAATGTAGAACTACTGTATTGTGTCAAGTTTCAAGAAGCTACCACAAACCGTGTTTGATATAGAGTTCGAACTGCATCTGTCAATATAGGAGAAAACAGAGTGAAAACTAAAAATTCAAACTGTTACTGCAAACGAATGCTTCAACCTAGGAGAACAAAACTTGGGCATCCAAGTTTGATTGGTGTACTGCTCATTACCTGAAAGTATCATGAAGGTCGGAAGAAAAAATATATGTTAAGATTACAGGAGACTGTAGTTTTTTGCCAACCTAACAACGCCTTTCATTGAATGAGTTATTCACCACTCTTTGCTTAAGAGTATATCAAGAGGAAAGAAACCTTAGAGATAGAACGTAGAACTACTGTATTGTGTCAAGTTTCAAGAAGCTAGCACAAACTGTGTTTGATTTAGAGTTCGAACTGCATCTGTCAATATAGGAGAAAACAGAGTGAAACCTAAAAATTCAAACTGTTACTGCAAACGAATGCTTCAACCTAGGAGAACGAAACTTGGGCATCCAAGATTGATTGGTGTACTGCTCATTACTTGAAAGTATCATGAAGGTCGGAAGAAAAAATATATGTTGTGATTTCAGGAGACTGTAGTTTTTTGGCAGTCTAACAACGCCTTTCATTGAATGAGTTATTCTCCAGTCTCTGCTTAAGGCTACATCAAGACGAAACAAACCTTAGAGATAGAACATAGAACTACTGTATTGTGTCATGTTTCAAGAATCTAGCACAAACCGTGTTGATTTAGAGTTCGAACTGCATCTGTCAATATAGGAGAAAACAGAGTGAAACCTAAAAATTCAAACTGTTACTGCAAACGAATGCTTCAACCTAGGAGAACAAAACTTGGGCATCCATGTTTTATTGGTGTACTGCTCATTACTTGAAAGAATCATGAAGGTGGGAAGAAAAAATATATGTTGAGATTACAGGAGAGTGTAGTTTTTTGGCAACCTAACAATGCCTTTCATTGAATGAGTTATTCACCAGTCTTTGCTTAAGGCTACATCAAGAGGAAACAAACCTTAGAGATAGAACGTAGAACTACTGTATTGTGTCAAGTTTCAAGAAGCTAGCATAAACCGTGTTGATTTAGAGTTCGAACTGCATCTGTCAATATAGGAGAAAACAGAGTGAAACCTAAAAATTCAAACTGTTACTGCAAACGAATTCTTCAACCTAGAAAAACAAAACTAGGGCATCCAATTTTGATTGGTGTACTGCTCATTACTTGAAAGTATCATGAAGGTCGGAAGAAAAAATATATGTTGAGATTACAGGAGACTGTAGTCTTTTGGCAAACTAACAACGCATTTCATTGAATGAGTTATTCACCAGTCTTTGCTTAAGGCTACATCAAGAGAAAACAAACCTTAGAGATAGAACGTAGAACTACTGTATTGTGTCAAGTTTCAAGAAGCTAGCACAAACCGTGTTGATATAGAGTTCGAACTGCATCTGTCAATATAGGAGAAAACAGAGTGAAACCTAAAAATTCAAACTGTTACTGAAAAAGAATGCTTCAACCTAGAAGAACGAAACTAGGGCATCCAAGTTTGATTGGTGTACTGCTCATTACTTAAAAGTATCATGAAGGTCGGAAGAAAAAATATATGTTGTGATTTTAGGAGACTGTAGTTTTTTGGCAGCCTAACAATGCCTTTCATTGAATGAGTTATTCTCCAGTCTCTGCTTAAGGCTACATCAAGAGGAAACAAACCTTAAAGATAGAAAGTAGAACTACTGTATTGTGTCAAGTTTCAAGAAGCTAGCACAAACCGTGTTGATTTAGAGTTCGTACTGCATCTCTCAATATAGGAGAAAACAGAGTGAAACCTAAAAATTCAAACTGTTACTGCAAACGAATGCTTCAACCTAGAAGAATGAAACTAGGGCATCCAAGTTTGATTGGTGTACTGCTCATTACTTGAAAGTATCAGGAAAGTCGGAAGAAAAAATATATGTTTATTTCAGGAGACTGTAGTTTTTTGGCAGCCTAACAACGCCTTTCATTGAATGATTTATTCTCCAGTCTCTGCTTAATTCTACATCAAGGGGAAACAAACCTGAGAGATAGAACGTAGAACTACTCTATTGTGTCAAGTTTCAAGAAGCTAGCACAAACCGTGTTGATTTAGAGTTCGTACTGCATCTGTCAATATAGGAGAAAACAGAGTGAAACCTAAAAATTCAAACTGTTCCTGGAAACGAATGCTTCAATCTAGGAGAACTAAACTTGGGCATCCAAGTGGGATTGGTGTACTGATCATTACGCGAATGTATCATGAAGATTGGATGTAAAAATATATGTTGAGATTTCAGGAGACTCTAGTGTTTGGAAGTTTGGCAAACCATTTCCATATAAGTGTTATTCGCAGTCCCTGCATTAGGCTACATCAAGGGGAAACAAAATTTAGAGATAGAACGTAGAACTACTGTACTGTGTCAAGTTTCAAGAAGCTAGCACAAACTGTGTTTGATTTAGAGTTCGAACTGCATCTGTCAATATAGTTGAAAACAGAGTGAAACCTAAAAATTCAAACTGTTACTGCAAACGAATGCTTCAACCTAGGAGAACGAAACTTGGGCATCCAAGTTTGATTGGTGTACTGCTCATTACTTGAAAGTATCATGAAGGTCGGAAGAAAAAATATATGTTGAGATTACAGGAGACTGTAGTTTTTTGCCAACCTAACAACGCCTTTCATTGAATGACTTATTCACCAGTCTTTGCTTAAGACTACATCAAGACGAAACAAAACTTAGAGATAGAACGTAGAACTACTGTATTGTGTCAAGTTTCAAGAAGCTAGCACAAACCGTGTTGATTTAGAATTCAAACTGCATCTGTCAATATAGGAGAAAACAGAGTGAAACCTAAAAATTCAAACTGTTACTGCAAACGAATGCTTCAACCTAGGAGAACAAAACTTGGGCATCCAAGTTTGATTGGTCTACTGCTCATTACTTGAAAGTATCATGAAGGTCGGAAGAAAAAATATATGTTGAGATTACAGGAGACTGTAGTTTTTTGGCAACCTAACAACGCCTTTCATTGAATGAGTTATTCACCAGTCTTTGCTTAAGGCTACATCAAGAGGAAACAAACCTTAGAGATAGAACGTAGAACTACTGTATTGTGTCAAGTTTCAAGAACCTAGCATAAACCGTGTTGATTTAGAGTTCGAACTGCATCTCTCAATATAGGAGAAATCAGAGTGAAACCTAAAAATTCAAACTGTTCCTGAAAACGAATAGTTCAATCTAGGAGAACTAAACTTGGGCATCCAAGTGGGACTGGTGTACTTATCATTACGTGAATGTATGATGAATATTGGATGAAAAAATATATGTTGAGATTTCAGGAGACTCTAGTGTTTGGAAGTTTGACAACCTCTTTCCATACAAGTGTTATTCGCAGTAGCTGCATTAGGCTACATCAAGAGGTAACAAAACTTAGAGATAGAACGTAGAACTACTGTATTGTGTCAAGTTTCAAGAAGCTAGCACAAACTGTGTTTGATTTAGAGATCGAAATGCATTTGTTACTATAGGAGAAAACAGAGTGAAACCTTAAAATTCAAACTGTTACTGCAAACGAATGCTTCAACCTAGGATAACGAAACTTGGGCATCCAAGTTTGATTGGTGTACTGCTCATTACTTGAAAGTATCATGAAGGTTGGAAGAAAAAAATATATGTTGAGATTTCAGGAGACTGTAGTTTTTTGGCAGACTAACAACGCATTTCATTGAATGAGTTATTCTCCTGTCTCTGCTTAAGGCTACATCAAGAGGAAACAAACCTTAGAGATAGAACGTAGAACTACTGTATTGTGTCAAGTTTCAAGAAGCTAGCACAAACCGTGTTGATTTAGAGTTCGAACTGCATCTGTCAATATAGGAGAAAACACAGTGAAACCTAAAAATTCAAACTGTTACTGCAAACGAATGCTTCAACCTAGAAGAACGAAATTAGGGCATCCAAGTTTGATTGGTCTACTGCTCATTACTTGAAAGTATCATCAAGGTCGGAAGAAAAAATATATGTTGTGATTTCAGGAGACTGTAGTTTTTTTCAGCCTAACCACGCCTTTCATTGAATGAGTTATTCTCCAGTCTCTGCTTAAGCCTACATCAAGAGAAAACAAACCTTAGAGATAGAACGTAGAACTACTGTATTGTGTGAAGTTTCAAGAAGCTAGCACAAACCGTGTTGATTTAGAGTTCGTACTGCATCTCTCAATATAGGAGAAAACAGAGTGAAACCTAAAAATTCAAACTGTTCCTGGAAATGAATGCTTATATCTAGGAGAACTAAACTTGGGCATCCAAGTGGGATTGGTGTACTGCTCATTACTTGAAAGTATCATGAAGGTCGGAAGAAAAAATATATGTTGTGATTTCAGGAGACTGTAGTTTTTTGGCAGCCTAACAACGCCTTTCATTAAATGAGTTATTCTCCAGTCTCTGCTTAAGGCTACATCAAGACGAAACAAACCTTAGAGATAGAACGTAGAACTACTGTATTGTGCCAAGTTTCAAGAAGCTAGCAGAAACCGTGTTTGATTTAGAGTTCGAAATGCATCTGTCAATATAGTAGAAAACACAGTGAAACCTAAAACTTCAAACTGTTACTGCAAACGAATGCTTCAACCGAGAAGAACGAAAATGGGGCATTAAAGTTTGATTGGTGTACTGCTCATTACTTGAAAGTATCATGAAGGTCGGAAGAAAAAATATATGTTGAGATTACAGGAGACTGTAGTTTTTTGGCAACCTAACAACGCATTTCATTGAATGAGTTATTCGCCAGTCTTTGCTTACGGCTACATCAAGAGGAAACAAACCCTAGAGATAGAACGTAGAACTACTGTATTGTGTCAAGTTTCAAGAAGCTAGCACAAACTGTGTTTGATTTAGAGATCGAAATGCATTTCTTACTATAGGAGAAAACAGAGTGAAACCTTAAAATTCAAACTGTTACTGCAAACGAATGCTTCAACCTAGGATAACGAAACTTGGGCATCCAAGTTTGATTGGTGTACTGCTCATTACATGAAAGTATCATGAAGGTTGGAAGAAAAAATATATGTTGAGATTTCAGGAGACTGTAGTTTTTTTGCAGCCTAACAACGCCTTTCATTGAATGAGTTATTCTCCAGTCTCTGCTTAAGGCTACATCAAGAGGAAACAAAACTTAGAGATAGAACGTAGAACTACTGTATTGTGTCAAGTTTCAAGAAGCTAGCACAAACCGTGTTGATTTAGAGTTCGAACAGCATCTGTCAATATAGGAGAAAACAGAGTGAAACCTAAAAATTCAAACTGTTACTGCAAACGAATGCTTCAACCTAGAAGAACGAAATTAGGGCATCCAAGTTTGATTGGTCTACTGCTCATTACTTGAAAGTATCATGAAGGTCGGAAGAAAAAATATATGTTGTGATTTCAGGAGACTGTAGTTTTTTTCAGCCTAACCACGCCTTTCATTGAATGAGTTATTCTCCAGTCTCTGCTTAAGCCTACATCAAGAGAAAACAAACCTTAGAGATAGAACGTAAAACTACTGTATTGTGTCAAGTTTCAAGAAGCTAGCACAAACCGTGTTGATTTAGAGTTCGTACTGCATCTCTCAATATAGGAGAAAACAGAGTGAAACCTAAAAATTCAAACTGTTCCTGGAAATGAATGCTTATATCTAGGAGAACTAAACTTGGGCATCCAAGTGGGATTGGTGTACTGCTCATTACTTGAAAGTATCATGAAGGTCGGAAGAAAAAATATATGTTGTGATTTCAGGAGACTGTAGTTTTTGGCAGCCTAACCATGCCTTTCATTAAATGAGTTATTCTCCAGTCTCTGCTTAAGGCTACATCAAGACGAAACAAACCTTAGAGATAGAACGTAGAACTACTGTATTGTGCCAAGTATCAAGAAGCTAGCAGAAACCGTGTTTGATTTAGAGTTCGAACTGCATCTGTCAATATAGTAGAAAACACAGTGAAACCTAAAAATTCAAACTGTTACTGCAAACGAATGCTTCAACCTAGAAGAACGAAAATAGGGCATTGAAGTTTGATTGGTGTACTGCTCATTACTTGAAAGTATCATGAAGGTCGGAAGAAAAATATATTTTGAGATTACAGGAGACTGTAGTTTTTTGGCAACCTAACAACGCATTTCATTGAATGAGTTATTCGCCAGTCTTTGCTTGCGGCTACATCAAGAGGAAACAAACCTTAGAGATAGAACGTAGAACTATTGTATTGTGTCAAGTTTCAAGAAGCTAGCACAAACCGTGTTGATTTAGAGTTCGAACTCTATCTGTCAATATAGGAGAAAACAGAGTGAAACCTAAAAATTCAAACTGTTCCTGGAAAGGAATGCTTCAATCTAGGAGAACTAAACTTGGGCATCCAAGTGGGATTGCTGTACTGATCATTACGTGAAAGTATCATGAAGATTGGATGAAAAAATATATGTTGAGATTTCAGGAGACTCTAGTGTTTGGAAGTTTGGCAAACCATTTCCATATAAGTGTTATTCGCAGTCCCTGCATTAGGCTACATCAAGAGGAAACAAAACTTAGAGATAGAACGTAGAACTACTGTATTGTGTCAAGTTTCAAGAAGCTAGCACAAACTGTGTTTGATTTAGAGTTCGAACTGCATCTGTCAATATAGTTGAAAAAAGAGTGAAACCTAAAAATTCAAACTGTTACTGCAAACCAATGCTTCAATCTAGGAGAACGAAACTTGGGCATCCAAGTTTGATTGGTGTACTGCTCATTACTTGAACGTATCATGAAGGTCGGAAGAAAAAATATATGTTGTGATTTCAGGAGACTGTAGTTTTTTGGCAGCCTAACAACGCCTTTCATTGAATGAGTTATTCTCCAGTCTCTGCTTAAGGCTACATCAAGACGAAACAAACCTTAGAGATAGAACATAGAACTACTGTATTGTGTCAAGTTTCAAGAATCTAGCACAAACCGTGTTGATTTAGAGTTCGAACTGCATCTGTCAATATAGGAGAAAACAGAGTGAAACCTAAAAATTCAAACTGTTACTGCAAACGAATGCTTCAACCTAGGAGAACAAAACTTGGGCATCCATGTTTTATTGGTGTACTGCTCATTACTTGAAAGTATCATGAAGGTGGGAAGAAAAAATATATGTTGAGATTACAGGAGACTGTAGTTTTTTGGCAACCTAACAACGCATTTCATTGAATGAGTTATTCACCAGTCTTTGCTTAAGGCTACATCAAGAGAAAACAAACCTTAGAGATAGAACGTAGAACTAATTTATTTTGTCAAGTTTCAAGAATTTAGCACAAACCATGTTGATATAGAGTTCGAACTGCATCTGTCAATATAGGAGAAAACAGAGTGAAACCTAAAAATTCAAACTGTTACTGCAAACGAATGCTTCAACCTAGAAGAACGAAACTAGGGCATCCAAGTTTGATTGGTGTACAGCTCATTACTTAAAAGTATCATGAAGGTCGGAAGAAAAAATATATGTTGTGATTTTAGGAGACTGTAGTTTTTTGGCAGCCTAACAACGCCTTTCATTGAATGAGTTTTTCTCCAGTCTCTGCTTAAGGCTACATCAAGAGGAAACAAACCTTAAAGATAGAACGTAGAAATACTGTATTGTGTCAAGTTTCAAGAAGCTAGCACAAACCGTGTTGATTTAGAGTTCGAACTGCATCTGTCAATATAGGAGAAAACAGAGTGAAACCTAAAAATTCAAACTGTTCCTGGAAACGAATGCTTCAATCTAGGAGAACTAAACTTGGGCATCCAAGTGGGATTGGTGTACTGATCATTACTTGAAAGTATCATGGAGGTCAGAAGAAAAAATATATGTTGTGATTTCAGGAGACTGTATTTTTTTGGCAGCCTAACAACGCCTTTCATTGAATGAGTTATTCTCCAGTCTCTGCTTAAGGCTACATCAAGAGGTAACAAAACTTAGAGATAGAACGTAGAACTACTGTATTGTGTCAAGTTTCAAGAAGCTAGCAGAAACCGTGTTGATTTAGAGTTTGAACTGCATCTCTCAATATAGGAGAAAACAGAGTGAAAACTAAAAATTCAAACTGTTCCTCGAAACGAATGCTTCAATCTAGGAGAACTAAACTTGGGCATCCAAGTGGGATTGGTGTACTAATCATTACGTGAATGTATCATGAAGATTGGATGTAAAAATATATGTTGAGATTTCAGGAGACTCTAGTGTTTGGAAGTTTGGCAACCCCTTTCCATATTTGTTATTCGCAGTCCCTGCATTAGGCTACATCAAGAGGAAACAAAACTTAGAGATAGAACGTAGAACTACTGTATTGTGTCAAGTTTCAAGAATCTAGCACAAACCGTGTTGATTTAGAGTTCAAAATGCATCTGTCAATATAGGAGAAAACAGAGTGAAACCTAAAAATTCAAACTGTTACTGCAAACGAATTCTTCAACCTAGAAGAACGAAACTAGGGCATCCAAGTTTCATTGGTGTACTGCTCATTACATGAAAGTATCATGAAGGTCGGAAGAAAAAATATATGTTGAGATTACAGGAGACTGTAGTTTTTTGGCAACCTAACAAGGCATTTCATTGAATGAGTTATTCGCCAGTCTTTGCTTAAGGCTACATCAAGAGAAAACAAACCTTAGAGATAGAACGTAGAACTACTGTATTGTGTCAAGTTTCAAGAAGCTAGCACAAACCGTGTTGATATAGAGTTCGAACTGCATCTGTCAATATAGGAGAAAACAGAGTGAAACCTAAAAATTCAAACTGTTCCTGAAAACGAATGCATCAATCTAGGAGAACTAAACTTGGGCATCCAAGTGGGATTGGTGTACTGATCATTACGTGAATGTATCATGAAGATTGGATGAAAAAATATATGTTGAGATTTCAGGAGACTCTAGTGTTTGGAAGTTTGGCAACCCCTTTCCATATAAGTGTTATTCGCAGTCCCTGCATTAGGCTACATCAAGAGGAAACAAAACTTAGAGATAGAACGTAGAACTACTGTATTGTGTCAAGTTTCAAGAAGCTAGCACAAACTGTGTTTGATTTAGAGTTCGAACTGCATCTGTCAATATAGGAGAAAACAGAGTGAAACCTAAAAATTCAAACTGTTACTGCAAACGAATGCTTCAACCTAGGAGAACGAAACTTGGGCATCCAAGTTTGATTGGTGTACTGCTCATTACTTGAAAGTATCATGAAGTTCGGAAGAAAAAATATATGTTGTGATTTCAGGAGACTGTAGTTTTTTGGCAGCCTAACAACGCCTTTCATTGAATGAGTTATTCTCCAGTCTCTGCTTAAGGCTACATCAAGAATAAACAAACCTTAGAGATAGAACGTAGAACTACTCTATTGTGTCAAGTTTCAAGAAGCTAGCACAAACCCTGTTGATTTAGAGTTCGAACTGCATCTGTCAATAAAGGAGAAAACAGAGTGAAACCTAAAAATTCAAACTGTTACTGCAAACGAATGCTTCAACCTAGAAGAACGAAACTAGGGCATCCAAGTTTGATTGGTGTACTGCTCATTACTTGAAAGTATCAGGAAAGTCGGAAGAAAAAATATATGTTGTTATTTCAGGAGACTGTAGTTTTTTGGCAGCCTAACAACGCCTTTCGTTGAATGAGTTATACTCCAGTCTCTGCTTAAGGCTACATCAAGAGGAAACAAACCTTAGAGATAGAACGTAGAACTACTCTATTGTGTAAAGTTTCAAGAAGTTAGCACAAACCGTGTTGATTTAGAGTTCGAACTGCATCTGTCAATATAGGAGAAAACAGAGTGAAACCTAAAAATTCAAACTGTTCCTGGAAACGAATGCTTCAATCTAGGAGAACTAAACTTGGGCATCCAAGTGGGACTGGTGTACTGATCATTACGTGAATGTATCATGAAGGTCGGATGAAAAAATATATGTTGAGATTTCAGGAGACTCTAGTATTTGGAAGTTTGGCAACCCCTTTCCATATAAGTGTTATTCGCAGTACCTGCATTAGGCTACATCAAGAGGAAACAAACTTAGAGATAAAACGTAGAACTACTGTATTGTGTCAAGTTTCAAGAATCTAGCACAAATTGTGTTTGATTTAGAGTTCGAACTGCATCTGTCAATATAGGAGAAAACAGAGTCAAACCTAAAAATTCAAACTGTTACTGCAAACGAATGCTTCAACCTAGGAGGACGAAACTTGGGCATCCAAGTTTGATTGGTGTACTGCTCATTACTTGAAAGTATCATGAAGGTCGGAAGAAAACATATATGTTGTGATTTCAGGAGACTGTAGTTTTTTGGAAGCCTAACAACGCCTTTCATTGAATGAGTTATTCTCCAGTCTCTGCTTAAGGCTACATTAAGACGAAACAAACCTTAGAGATAGAACGTAGAACTACTGTATTGTGACAAGTTTCAAGAAGCTAGCAGAAACCGTGTTTGATTTAGAGTTCGAACTGCATCTGTCAATATAGGAGAAAACAGAGTGAAACCTAAAAATTCAAACTGTTCCTGCAAACGAATGCTTCAACCTAGGAGAACAAAACTTGGGCATCCAAGTTTGATTGGGGTACTGCTCATTACTTGAAAGTATCATGAAGGTTGGAAGAAAAAATATATGTTGAGATTACAGGAGACTGTAGTTTTTTGGCAACCTAACAACGCCTTTCATTGAATGAGTTATTCGCCAGTCTTTGCTTAAGACTACATCAAGAGGAAACAAACCTTAGAGATAGAACGTAGAACTACTGTATTGTGTCAAGTTTCAAGTAGCTAGCACAAACCGTGTTGATTTAGAGTTCGAACTGCATCTGTCAATATAGGAGAAAACAGAGTGAAACCTAACAATTCAAACTGTTCCCGGAAACGAATGCTTCAATCTAGGAGAACTAAACTTGGGCATCAAAGTGGGATTGGTGTACTGATCATTACGTGAATGTATCATGAAGGTTGGATGAAAAAAATATATGTTGGGATTTCAGGAGACTCTAGTGTTTGGAAGTTTGGCAACCCTTTCCATATAAGTGTTATTCGCAGTCCCTGCATTAGGCTACATCAAGAGGAAACAAACTTAGAGATAAAACGTAGAACTACTGTATTGTGTCAAGTTTCAAGAATCTAGCACAAACTGTGTTTGATTTAGAGTTCGAACTGCATCTGTCAATATAGGAGAAAACAGAGTGAAACCCAAAATTTCAAACTGTTTCTGCAAACGAATGCATCAACCTAGGAGAACGAAACTTGGGCATCCAAGTTTGATTGGTGTACTGCTCATTACTTGAAAGTATCAGGAAAGTCGGAAGAAAAAATATATGTTGTTATATCAGGAGACTGTAGTTTTTTGGCAGCCTAACAACGCCTTTCATTGAATGAGTTATTCTCCAGTCTCTGCTTAAGGCTACATCAAGAGGAAACAAACCTTAGAGATAGAACGTAGAACTACTCTATTGTGTCAAGTTTCAAGAAGCTAGCACAAACCGTGTTGATATAGAGTTCGTACTGCATCTGTCAATATAGGAGAAAACAGAGTGAAACCTAAAAATTCAAACTGTTCCTGGAAACGAATGCTTCAATCTAGGAGAACTAATCTTGGGCATCCAAGTGGGATTGGTGTACTGATCATTACGTGAATGTATCATGAAGATTGAATGAAAAAATATATTTTAAGATTTCAGGAGACTCTAGTGTTTGGAAGTGTGGCAACCCCTTTCCATATAAGTGTTATTCGCAGTCCCTGCATTAAGCTACATCAAGAGGAAACAAAACATAGAGATAGAACCTAAAACTACTGTATTGTGTCAAGTTTCAAGAAGCTAGCACAAACTGTGTTTGATTTAGAGATCGAACTGCATCTGTCAATATAGGAGAAAACAGAGTGAAACCTAAAAATTCAAACTGTTACTGCAAACGAATTCTTCAACCTAGGAGAACGAAACTTGGGCATCCAAGTTTGATTGGTGTACTGCTCATTACTTGAAAGTATCATGAAGGTCGGAAGAAAAAATATATGCTGTGATTTCAGGAGACTGTAGTTTTTTGGCAGCCTAACAACGCCTTTCATTCAATGAGTTATTCTCCTATCTCTTTTTAAGGCTACATCAAGAGGAAACAAACCTTAGAGATAGAACGTAGAACTACTGTATTGTGTCAAGTTTCAAGAAGCTAGCACAAACCGTGTTGATTTAGAGTTCGAACTGCATCTGTCAATATAGGAGAAAACAGAGTGAAACCTTAAAATTCAAACTGTTACTGCAAACGAATGCTTCAACCTAGAAGAATGAAACTAGGGCATCCAAGTTTGATTGGTGTACTGCTCATTCCTTGAAAGTATCATGAAGGTCAGAAGAAAAAATATATGTTGAGATTACAGAAGACTGTAGTTTTTTGGCAACCTAACAACGCATTTCATTGAATGAGTTATTCGCCAGTCTTTGCTTAAGGCTACATCAAGAGGAAAGAAACCTTAGAGATAGAACGTAGAACTACTGTATTGTGTCAAGTTTCAAGAAGCTAGCACAAACCGTCTTGATTTAGAGTTCGTACTGCATCTGTCAATATAGGAGAAAACAGAGTGAAACCTAAAAATTCAAACTGTTCCTGGAAACGAATGCTTCATTCTGGGAGAACTAATCTTGGGCATCCAAGTGGGATTGGTGTACTGATCATTACGTGAATGTATCATGAAGATTGGATGAAAAAATATATGTTGAGATTTCAGGAGAGTCTAGTGTTTGGATGTTTGGCAACCCCTTTCCATATAAGTGTTATTCGCAGTCCCTGCATTAAGCTACATCAAGAGGAAACAAAACATAGAGATAGAACCTACAACTACTGTATTGTGTCAAGTTTCAAGAAGCTAGCACAATCTGTGTTTGATTTAGAGATCGAACTGCATCTATCAATATAGGAGAAAACAGAGTGAAACATAAAAATTCAAACTGTTACTGCAAACGAATGCTTCAACCTAGGAGAACGAAACTTGGGAATCCAAGTTTGATTGGTGTACTGCTCATTACTTGAAAGTATCATGAAGGTCGGAAGAAAAAATATATGTTGTGATTTCAGGAGACTGTAGTTTTTGGCAGCCTAACAACGCCTTTCATTGAATGAGTTATTCTCCTATCTCTGCTTAAGGCTACATCAAGAGAAAACAAACCTTAGGGATAGAACATAGAACTACTGGATTGTGGCAAGTTTCAAGAAGCTAGCACAAACCGTGTTGATTTAGAGTTCGAACTGCATCTGTCAATATAGGAGAAAACAGAGTGAAACCTAAAAATTCAAACTGTTACTGCAAACGAATGCTTCAAATTAGGAGGACGAAACTTGGGCATCCAAGTTTGATTGGTGTACTGCTCATTACTTGAAAGTATCATGAAGGTCGGAAGAAAAAATATATGTTGTGATTTCAGGAGACTGTAGTTTTTTGGAAGCCTAACAACGCCTTTCATTGAATGAGTTATTCTCCAGTCTCTGCTTAAGGCTACATTAAGACGAAACAAACCTTAGAGATAGAACGTAGAACTACTGTATTGTGTTAAGTTTCAAGAAGCTAGCAGAAACCGTTTTGATTTAGAGTTCGAACTTCATCTGTCAATATATTAGAAAACAGAGTGAAACCTAAAAATTCAAACTGTTCCTGCAAACGAATGCTTCAACCTAGGAGAACAAAACTTGGGCATCCAAGTTTGATTGGGGTACTGCTCATTACTTGAAAGTATCATGAAGGTTTGAAGAAAAAATATATGTTGAGATTACAGGAGACTGTAGTTTTTTGGCAACCTAACAACGCCTTTCATTGAATGAGTTATTCGCCAGTCTTTTCTTAAGACTACATCAAGAGGAAACAAACCTTAGAGATAGAACGTAGAACTACTGTATTGTGTCAAGTTTCAAGTAGCTAGCACAAACCGTGTTGATTTAGAGTTCGAACTGCATCTGTCAATATAGGAGAAAACAGAGTGAAACCTAAAAATTCAAACTGTTCCCGGAAACGAATGCTTCAATCTAGGAGAACTAAACTTGGGCATCAAAGTGGGATTGGTGTACTGATCATTACGTGAATGTATCATGAAGGTTGGAAGAAAAAATATATGTTGAGATTTCAGGAGACTCTAGTGTTTGGAAGTTTGGCAACCCTTTCCATATAAGTGTTATTCGCAGTCCCTGCATTAGGCTACATCAAGAGGAAACAAACTTAGAGATAAAACGTAGAACTACTGTATTGTGTCAAGTTTCAAGAATCTAGCACAAACTGTGTTTGATTTAGAGTTCGAACTGCATCTGTCAATATAGGAGAAAACAGAGTGAAACCCAAAATTTCAAACTGTTTCTGCAAACGAATGCATCAACCTAGGAGAACGAAACTTGGGCATCCAAGTTTGATTGGTGTACTGCTCATTACTTGAAAGTATCAGGAAAGTCGGAAGAAAAAATATATGTTGTTATTTCAGGAGACTGTAGTTTTTTGGCAGCCTAACAACGCCTTTCATTGAATGAGTTATTCTCCAGTCTCTGCTTAAGGCTACATCAAGAGGAAACAAACCTTCGAGATAGAACGTAGAACTACTCTATTGTGTCAAGTTTCAAGAAGCTAGCACAAACCGTGTTGATATAGAGTTCGTACTGCATCTGTCAATATAGGAGAAAACAGAGTGAAACCTAAAAATTCAAACTGTTCCTGGAAACGAATGCTTCAATCTAGGAGAACTATTCTTGGGCATCCAAGTGGGATTGGTGTACTGATCATTACGTGAATGTATCATGAAGATTGGATGAAAAAATATATTTTGAGATTTCAGGAGAGTCTAGTGTTTGGAAGTGTGGCAACCCCTTTCCATATAAGTGTTATTCGCAGTCCCTGCATTAAGCTACATCAGGAGGAAACAAAACATAGAGATAGAACCTAAAACTACTGTATTGTGTCAAGTTTCAAGAAGCTAGCACAAACTGTGTTTGATTTAGAGATCGAACTGCATCTGTCAATATAGGAGAAAACAGAGTGAAACCTAAAAATTCAAACTGTTACTGCAAACGAATGCTTCAACCTAGGAGAACGAAACTTGGGCATCCAAGTTTGATTGGTGTACTGCTCATTACGTGAAAGTATCATGTAGGTCGGAAGAAAAAATATATGCTGTGATTTCAGGAGACTGTAGTTTTTTGGCAGCCTAACAACGCCTTTCATTGAATGAGTTATTCTCCTATCTCTGCTTAAGGCTACATCAAGAGGAAACAAACCTTAGAGATAGAACGTAGAACTACTGTATTGTGTCAAGTTTCAAGAAGCTAGCACAAATCGTGTTGATTTAGATTTCGAACTGCATCTGTCAATATAGGAGAAAACAGAGTGAAACCTAAAAATTCAAACTGTTACTGCAAACGAATGCTTCAACCTAGAAGAATGAAACTAGGGCATCCAAGTTTGATTGGTGTACTGCTCATTCCTTGAAAGTATCATGAAGGTCAGAAGAAAAAATATATGTTGAGATTACAGGAGACTGTAGTTTTTTGGCAACCTAACAACGCATTTCATTGAATGAGTTATTCGCCAGTCTTTGCTTAAGGCTACATCAAGAGGAAACAAACCTTAGAGACAGAACGTAGAACTACTGTATTGTGTCAAGTTTCAAGAAGCTAGCACAAACCGTCTTGATTTAGAGTTCGTACTGCATCTGTCAATATAGGAGAAAACAGAGTGAAACCTAAAAATTCAAACTGTTCCTGGAAACGAATGCTTCATTCTGGGAGAACTAATCTTGGGCATCCAAGTGGGATTGGTGTACTGATCATTACGTGAATGTATCATGAAGATTGGATGAAAAAATATATGTGAGATTTCAGGAGAGTCTAGTGTTTGGATGTTTGGCAACCCCTTTCCATATAAGTGTTATTCGCAGTCCCTGCATTAAGCTACATCAAGAGGAAACAAAACATAGAGATAGAACCTACAACTACTGTATTGTGTCAAGTTTCAAGAAGCTAGCACAATCTGTGTTTGATTTAGAGATCGAACTGCATCTATCAATATAGGAGAAAACAGAGTGAAACATAAAAATTCAAACTGTTACTGCAAACGAATGCTTCAACCTAGGAGAACGAAACTTGGGAATCCAAGTTTGATTGGTGTACTGCTCATTACTTGAGAGTATCATGAAGGTCGGAAGAAAAAATATATGTTGTGATTTCAGGAGACTGTAGTTTTTGGCAGCCTAACAACGCCTTTCATTGAATGAGTTATTCTCCTATCTCTGCTTAAGGCTACATCAAGAGGAAACAAACCTTAGGGATAGAACGTAGAACTACTGTATTGTGTCAAGTTTCAAGAAGCTAGCATAAACCGTGTTGATTTAGAGTTCGAACTGCATCTGTCAATATAGGAGAAAACAGAGTGAAACCTAAAAATTCAAACTGTTACTGCAAACGAATGCTTCAACCTAGGAGAACGAAACTTGGGCATCCAAGTTTGATTGGTGTACTGCTCATTACTTGAAAGTATCATGAAGGTCAGAAGAAAAAATATATGCTGTGATTTCAGGAGACTGTAGTTTTTTGGCAGCCTAACAACGCCTTTCATTGAATGAGTTATTCTCCTATCTCTGCTTAAGGCTACATCAAGAGGAAACAAACCTTAGAGATAGAACGTAGAACTACTGTATTGTGTCAAGTTTCAAGAAGCTAGCACAAACCGTGTTGATTTAGAGTTCGAACTGCATCTGTCAATATAGGAGAAAACAGAGTGAAACCTTAAAATTCAAACTGTTACTGCAAACGAATGCTTCAACCTAGAAGAATGAAACTAGGGCATCCAAGTTTGATTGGTGTACTGCTCATTCCTTGAAAGTATCATGAAGGTCAGAAGAAAAAATATATGTTGAGATTACAGGAGACTGTAGTTTTTTGGCAACCTAACAACGCATTTCATTGAATGAGTTATTCGCCAGTCTTTGCTTAAGGCTACATCAAGAGGAAAGAAACCTTAGAGATAGAACGTAGAACTACTGTATTGTGTCAAGTTTCAAGAAGCTAGCACAAACCGTCTTGATTTAGAGTTCGTACTGCATCTGTCAATATAGGAGAAAACAGAGTGAAACCTAAAAATTCAAACTGTTCCTGGAAACGAATGCTTCATTCTGGGAGAACTAATCTTGGGCATCCAAGTGGGATTGGTGTACTGATCATTACGTGAATGTATCATGAAGATTGGATGAAAAAATATATGTTGAGATTTCAGGAGAGTCTAGTGTTTGGATGTTTGGCAACCCCTTTCCATATAAGTGTTATTCGCAGTCCCTGCATTAAGCTACATCAAGAGGAAACAAAACATAGAGATAGAACCTACAACTACTGTATTGTGTCAAGTTTCAAGAAGCTAGCACAATCTGTGTTTGATTTAGAGATCGAACTGCATCTATCAATATAGGAGAAAACAGAGTGAAACATAAAAATTCAAACTGTTACTGCAAACGAATGCTTCAACCTAGGAGAACGAAACTTGGGAATCCAAGTTTGATTGGTGTACTGCTCATTACTTGAAAGTATCATGAAGGTCGGAAGAAAAAATATATGTTGTGATTTCAGGAGACTGTAGTTTTTGGAAGCCTAACAACGCCTTTCATTGAATGAGTTATTCTCCTATCTCTGCTTAAGGCTACATCAAGAGGAAACAAACCTTAGGGATAGAACGTAGAACTACTGGATTGTGGCAAGTTTCAAGAAGCTAGCACAAACCGTGTTGATTTAGAGTTCGAACTGCATCTGTCAATATAGGAGAAAACAGAGGAAACCTAAAAATTCAAACTGTTACTGCAAACGAATGCTTCAAATTAGGAGGACGAAACTTGGGCATCCAAGTTTGATTGGTGTACTGCTCATTACTTGAAAGTATCATGAAGGTCGGAAGAAAAAATATATGTTGTGATTTCAGGAGACTGTAGTTTTTTGGAAGCCTAACAACGCCTTTCATTGAATGAGATTATTCTCCAGTCTCTGCTTAAGGCTACATTAAGACGAAACAAACCTTAGAGATAGAACGTAGAACTACTGTATTGTGTTAAGTTTCAAGAAGCTAGCAGAAACCGTTTTGATTTAGAGTTCGAACTGCATCTGTCAATATAGGAGAAAACAGAGTGAAACCTAAAAATTCAAACTGTTCCTGCAAACGAATGCTTCAACCTAGGAGAACAAAACTTGGGCATCCAAGTTTGATTGGGTACTGCTCATTACTTGAAAGTATCATGAAGGTCGGAAGAAAAAATATATGTTGAGATTACAGGAGACTGTAGTTTTTTGGCAACCTAACAACGCCTTTCATTGAATGAGTTATTCGCCAGTCTTTGCTTAAGACTACATCAAGAGGAAACAAACCTTAGAGATAGAACGTAGAACTACTGTATTGTGTCAAGTTTCAAGTAGCTAGCAAATACCGTGTTGATTTAGAGTTCGAACTGCATCTGTCAATATAGGAGAAAACAGAGTGAAACCTAACAATTCAAACTGTTCCCGGAAACGAATGCTTCAATCTAGGAGAACTAAACTTGGGCATCAAAGTGGGATTGGTGTACTGATCATTACGTGAATGTATCATGAAGGTTGGATGAAAAAATATATGTTGAGATTTCAGGAGACTCTAGTGTTTGGAAGTTTGGCAACCCTTTCCATATAAGTGTTATTCGCAGTCCCTGCATTAGGCTACATCAAGAGGAAACAAACTTAGAGATAAAACGTAGAACTACTGTATTGTGTCAAGTTTCAAGAATCTAGAACAAACTGTGTTTGATTTAGAGTTCGAACTGCATCTGTCAATATAGGAGAAAACAGAGTGAAACCCAAAATTTCAAACTGTTTCTGCAAACGAATGCATCAACCTAGGAGAACGAAACTTGGGCATCCAAGTTTGATTGGTGTACTGCTCATTACTTGAAAGTATCAGGAAAGTCGGAAGAAAAATATATGTTGTTATTTCAGGAGACTGTAGTTTTTTGGCAGCCTAACAACGCCTTTCATTGAATGAGTTATTCTCCAGTCTCTGCTTAAGGCTACATCAAGAGGAAACAAACCTTCGAGATAGAACGTAGAACTACTCTATTGTGTCAAGTTTCAAGAAGCTAGCACAAACCGTGTTGATATAGAGTTCGTACTGCATCTGTCAATATAGGAGAAAACTGTGTGAACCTAAAAATTCAAACTGTTCCTGAAACGAATGCTTCAATCTAGGAGAACTAATATTGGGCATCCAAGTGGGATTGGTGTACTGATCATTACGTGAATGTATCATGAAGATTGGATGAAAAAATATATTTGAGATTTCAGGAGAGTCTAGTGTTTGGAAGTGTGGCAACCCCTTTCCATATAAGTGTTATTCGCAGTCCCTGCATTAAGCTACATCAGGAGGAAACAAAACATAGAGATAGAACCTAAAACTACTGTATTGTGTCAAGTTTCAAGAAGCTAGCACAAACTGTGTTTGATTTAGAGATCGAACTGCATCTGTCAATATAGGAGAAAACAGAGTGAAACTAAAAATTCAAACTGTTCCTGCAAACGAATGCTTCAACCTAGGAGAACGAAACTTGGGCATCCAAGTTTGATTGGTGTACTGCTCATTACTTGAATGTATCATGAAGGTCGGAAGAAAAAATATATGTTGTGATTTCAGGAGACTGTAGGTTTTTGGAAGCCTAACAACGCCTTTCATTGAATGAGTTATTCTCCAGTCTCTGCTTAAGGCTACAGTAAGACGAAACAAACCTTGGAGATACAACGTAGAACTACTGTATTGTGTTAAGTTTCAAGAAGCTAGCAGAAACCGTTTTGATTTAGAGTTCGAACTGCATCTGTCATATAGGAGAAAACAGAGTGAAACCTAAAAATTCAAACTGTTCCTGCAAACGAATGCTTCAACCTAGGAGAACAAATCTTGGGCATCCAAGTTTGATTGGGGTACTGCTCATTACTTGAAAGTATCATGAAGGTCGGAAGAAAAATATATGTTGCGATTACAGGAGACTGTAGTTTTTTGGCAACCTAACAACGCCTTTCATTGAATGAGTTATTCGCCAGTCTTTGCTTAAGACTACATCAAGAGGAAACAAACCTTAGAGATAGAACGTAGAACTACTGTATTGTGTCAAGTTTCAAGTAGCTAGCACAAACCGTGTTGATTTAGAGTTCGAACTGCATCTGTCAATATAGAAGAAAACAGAGTGAAACCTAAAAATTCAAACTGTTCCCGGAAACGAATGCTTCAATCTAGGAGAACTAAACTTGGGCATCAAAGTGGGATTGGTGTACTGATCATTACGTGAATGTATCATGAAGGTTGGATGAAAAAATATATGTTGAGATTTCAGGAGACTCTAGTGTTTGGAAGTTTGGCAACCCTTTCCATATAAGTGTTATTCGCAGTCCCTGGCATTAGGCTACATCAAGAGGAAACAAACTTAGAGATAAAAACGTAGAACTACTGTATTGTGTCAAGTTTCAAGAATCTAGCACAAACTGTGTTTGATTTAGAGTTCGAACTGCATCTGTCAATATAGGAGAAAACAGAGTGAAACCCAAAATTTCAAACTGTTTCTGCAAACGAATGCATAACCTAGGAGAACGAAACTTGGGCATCCAAGTTTGATTGGTGTACTGCTCATTACTTGAAAGTATCAGGAAAGTCGGAAGAAAAAATATATGTTGTTATTTCAGGAGACTGTAGTTTTTTGGCAGCCTAACAACGCCTTTCATTGAATGAGTTATTCTCCAGTCTCTGCTTAAGGCTACATTCAAGAGGAAACAAACCTTCGAGATAGACGTAGAACTACTCTATTGTGTCAAGTTTCAAGAAGCTAGCACAAACCGTGTTGATATAGAGTTCCTACTGCATCTGTCAATATAGGAGAAAACAGAGTGAAACCTAAAAATTCAAACTGTTCCTGGAAACGAATGCTTCAATCTAGGAGAACTAATCTTGGGCATCCAAGTGGGATTGGTGTACTGATCATTACGTGAATGTATCATGAAGATTGGATGAAAAAATATATGTTGAGATTTCAGGAGAGTCTAGTGTTTGGAAGTGTGGCAACCCCTTTCCATATAAGTGTTATTCGCAGTCCCTGCATTAAGCTACATCAGGAGGAAACAAAACATAGAGATAGAACCTAAAACTACTGTATTGTGTCAAGTTTCAAGAAGCTAGCACAAACTGTGTTTGATTTAGAGATCGAACTGCATCTGTCAATATAGGAGAAAACAGAGTGAAACCTAAAAATTCAAACTGTTCCTGCAAACGAATGCTTCAACCTAGGAGAACGAAACTTGGGCATCCAAGTTTGATTGGTGTACTGCTCATAACTTGAAATTATCATGAAGGTCGGAAGAAAAATATATGCTGTGATTTCAGGAGACTGTAGTTTTTTGGCAGCCTAACAATGCCTTTCATTGAATGAGTTATTCTCCTATCTCTGCTTAAGGCTACATCAAGAGGAAACAAACCTTAGAGATAGAACGTAGAACTACTGTATTGTGTCAAGTTTCAAGAAGCTAGCACAAATCGTGTTGATTTAGAGTTCGAACTGCATCTGTCAATATAGGAGAAACAGAGTGAAACCTAAAAATTCAAACTGTTACTGCAAACGAATGCTTCAACCTAGAAGAATGAAACTAGGGCATCCAAGTTTGATTGGTGTACTGCTCATTCCTTGAAAGTATCATGAAGGTCAGAAGAAAAAATATATGTTGAGATTACAGGAGACTGTAGTTTTTTGGCAACCTAACAACGCATTTCATTGAATGAGTTATTCGCCAGTCTTTGCTTAAGGCTACATCAAGAGGAAACAAACCTTAGAGACAGTACGTAGAGCTACTGTATTGTGTCAAGTTTCAAGAAGTTAGCACAAACCGTCCTGATTTAGAGTTCGTACTGCATCTGTCAATACAGGAGAAAACAGAGTGAAACCTAAAAATTCAAACTGTTCCTGGAAACGAATGCTTCATTCTGGGAGAACTAATCTTGGGCATCCAAGTGGGATTGGTGTACTGATCATTACGTGGAATGTATCATGAAGATTGGATGAAAAAATATATGTTGAGATTTCAGGAGACTCTAGTGATTGGAAGTTTGGCAACCCCTTTCCATATAAGTGTTATTCGCAGTCCCTGCATTAGGCTACATCAAGAGGAAACAAAAACTTAGAGATAGAACGTAGAACTACTGTATTGTGTCAAGTTTCAAGAAGCTAGCACAACCGTGTTGATTTAGAGTTCGAACTGCATCTGTCAATAAAGGGAAAACAGAGTGAAACCTAAAAATTCAAACTGTTACTGCAAACGAATGCTTCAACCTAGGAGAACGAAACTTGGGCATCCAAGTTTTATTGGTGTACTGCTCATTACTTGAAAGTAACATGAAGGTCGGAAGAAAAAATATCTGTTGAGATTACAGGAGACTGTAGTTTCTTGCCAACCTAACAACGCCTTTCATTGAATGAGTTATTCACCAGTATTTGCTTAGACTACATCAAGAGGAAACAAACCTTAGAGATAGAACGTAGAACTACTGTATTGTGTCAAGTTTCAAGAAGCTAGCACAAACCGTGTTGATTTAGATTTCGAACTGCATCTGTCAATATAGGAGAAAACAGAGTGAAACCTAAAATTCAAACTGTTACTGCAAACGAATGCTTCAACCTAGAAGAACGAAACTAGGGCATCCAAGTTTGATTGGTGTACTGCTCATTACTTGAAAGTATCATGAAGTTCGGAAGAAAAAATATATGTTGTGATTTCCGGAGACTGTAGTTTTTTGGCAGCCTAACAACGCCTTTCATTGAATGAGTTATTCTCCAGTCTCTGCTTAAGGCTATATCAAGAGGAACAAACCTTAGAGATAGAATGTAGAACTACTGTATGTGTCAAGTTTCAAGAAGCTACCACAACCGTGTTTGATATAGAGTTCGAACTGCATCTGTCAATATAGGAGAAAACAGAGTGAAAACTAAAAAATTCAAACTGTTACTGCAAACGAATGCTTCAACCTAGGAGAACAAAACTTGGGCATCCAAGTTTGATTGGTGTACTGCTCATTACCTGAAAGTATCATGAAGGTCGGAAGAAAAAATATATGTTTAAGATTACAGGAGACTGTAGTTTTTTGCCAACCTAACAACGCCTTTCATTGAATGAGTTATTCACCACTCTTTGCTTAAGAGTATATCAAGAGGAAAGAAACCTTAGAGATAGAACGTAGAACTACTGTATTGTGTCAAGTTTCAAGAAGCTAGCACAAACTGTGTTTGATTTAGAGTTCGAACTGCATCTGTCAATATAGGAGAAAACAGAGTGAAACCTAAAAATTCAAACTGTTACTGCAAACGAATGCTTCAACCTAGGAGAACGAAACTTGGGCATCCAAGATTGATTGGTGTACTGCTCATTACTTGAAAGTATCATGAAGTCGGAAGAAAAAATATATGTTGTGATTTCAGGAGACTGTAGTTTTTTGGCAGTCTAACAACGCCTTTCATTGAATGAGTTATTCTCCAGTCTCTGCTTAAGGCTACATCAAGACGAAACAAACCTTAGAGATAGAACATAGAACTACTGTATTGTGTCATGTTTCAAGAATCTAGCACAAACCGTGTTGATTTAGAGTTCGAACTGCATCTGTCAATATAGGAGAAAACAGAGTGAAACCTAAAAATTCAAACTGTTACTGCAAACGAATGCTTCAACCTAGGAGAACAAAACTTGGGCATCCATGTTTTATTGGTGTACTGCTCATTACTTGAAAGAATCATGAAGGTGGGAAGAAAAAATATATGTTGAGATTACAGGAGAGGGTAGTTTTTTGGCAACCTAACAATGCCTTTCATTGAATGAGTTATTCACCAGTCTTTGCTTAAGGCTACATCAAGAGGAAACAAACCTTAGAGATAGAACGTAGAACTACTGTATTGTGTCAAGTTTCAAGAAGCTAGCATAAACCGTGTTGATTTAGAGTTCGAACTGCATCTGTCAATATAGGAGAAAACAGAGTGAAACCTAAAAATTCAAACTGTTACTGCAAACGAATTCTTCAACCTAGAAAAACAAAACTAGGGCATCCAATTTTGATTGGTGTACTGCTCATTACTTGAAAGTATCATGAAGGTCGGAAGAAAAAATATATGTTGAGATTACAGGAGACTGTAGTCTTTTGGCAAACTAACAACGCATTTCATTGAATGAGTTATTCACCAGTCTTTGCTTAAGGCTACATCAAGAGAAAACAAACCTTAGAGATAGAACGTAGAACTACTGTATTGTGTCAAGTTTCAAGAAGCTAGCACAAACCGTGTTGATATAGAGTTCGAACTGCATCTGTCAATATAGGAGAAAACAGAGTGAAACCTAAAAATTCAAACTGTTACTGAAAAAGAATGCTTCAACCTAGAAGAACGAAACTAGGGCATCCAAGTTTGATTGGTGTACTGCTCATTACTTAAAAGTATCATGAAGGTCGGAAGAAAAAATATATGTTGTGATTTTAGGAGACTGTAGTTTTTTGGCAGCCTAACAATGCCTTTCATTGAATGAGTTATTCTCCAGTCTCTGCTTAAGGCTACATCAAGAGGAAACAAACCTTAAAGATAGAAAGTAGAACTACTGTATTGTGTCAAGTTTCAAGAAGCTAGCACAAACCGTGTTGATTTAGAGTTCGTACTGCATCTCTCAATATAGGAGAAAACAGAGTGAAACCTAAAAATTCAAACTGTTACTGCAAACGAATGCTTCAACCTAGAAGAATGAAACTAGGGCATCCAAGTTTGATTGGTGTACTGCTCATTACTTGAAAGTATCAGGAAAGTCGGAAGAAAAAATATATGTTTATTTCAGGAGACTGTAGTTTTTTGGCAGCCTAACAACGCCTTTCATTGAATGATTTATTCTCCAGTCTCTGCTTAATTCTACATCAAGGGGAAACAAACCTGAGAGATAGAACGTAGAACTACTCTATTGTGTCAAGTTTCAAGAAGCTAGCACAAACCGTGT
Source organism: Callospermophilus lateralis (assembly GCF_048772815.1). Taxonomy (NCBI): domain Eukaryota; kingdom Metazoa; phylum Chordata; class Mammalia; order Rodentia; family Sciuridae; genus Callospermophilus; species Callospermophilus lateralis. Next base: position 128,350 of record NW_027513776.1, read on the forward strand.
TGATTTAGAGTTCGTACTGCATCTGTCAATATAGGAGAAAACAGAGTGAAACCTAAAAATTCAAACTGTTCCTGGAAACGAATGCTTCAATCTAGGAGAACTAAACTTGGGCATCCAAGTGGGATTGGTGTACTGATCATTACGCGAATGTATCATGAAGATTGGATGTAAAAATATATGTTGAGATTTCAGGAGACTCTAGTGTTTGGAAGTTTGGCAAACCATTTCCATATAAGTGTTATTCGCAGTCCCTGCATTAGGCTACATCAAGGGGAAACAAAATTTAGAGATAGAACGTAGAACTACTGTACTGTGTCAAGTTTCAAGAAGCTAGCACAAACTGTGTTTGATTTAGAGTTCGAACTGCATCTGTCAATATAGTTGAAAACAGAGTGAAACCTAAAAATTCAAACTGTTACTGCAAACGAATGCTTCAACCTAGGAGAACGAAACTTGGGCATCCAAGTTTGATTGGTGTACTGCTCATTACTTGAAAGTATCATGAAGGTCGGAAGAAAAAATATATGTTGAGATTACAGGAGACTGTAGTTTTTTGCCAACCTAACAACGCCTTTCATTGAATGACTTATTCACCAGTCTTTGCTTAAGACTACATCAAGACGAAACAAAACTTAGAGATAGAACGTAGAACTACTGTATTGTGTCAAGTTTCAAGAAGCTAGCACAAACCGTGTTGATTTAGAATTCAAACTGCATCTGTCAATATAGGAGAAAACAGAGTGAAACCTAAAAATTCAAACTGTTACTGCAAACGAATGCTTCAACCTAGGAGAACAAAACTTGGGCATCCAAGTTTGATTGGTCTACTGCTCATTACTTGAAAGTATCATGAAGGTCGGAAGAAAAAATATATGTTGAGATTACAGGAGACTGTAGTTTTTTGGCAACCTAACAACGCCTTTCATTGAATGAGTTATTCACCAGTCTTTGCTTAAGGCTACATCAAGAGGAAACAAACCTTAGAGATAGAACGTAGAACTACTGTATTGTGTCAAGTTTCAAGAACCTAGCATAAACCGTGTTGATTTAGAGTTCGAACTGCATCTCTCAATATAGGAGAAATCAGAGTGAAACCTAAAAATTCAAACTGTTCCTGAAAACGAATAGTTCAATCTAGGAGAACTAAACTTGGGCATCCAAGTGGGACTGGTGTACTTATCATTACGTGAATGTATGATGAATATTGGATGAAAAAATATATGTTGAGATTTCAGGAGACTCTAGTGTTTGGAAGTTTGACAACCTCTTTCCATACAAGTGTTATTCGCAGTAGCTGCATTAGGCTACATCAAGAGGTAACAAAACTTAGAGATAGAACGTAGAACTACTGTATTGTGTCAAGTTTCAAGAAGCTAGCACAAACTGTGTTTGATTTAGAGATCGAAATGCATTTGTTACTATAGGAGAAAACAGAGTGAAACCTTAAAATTCAAACTGTTACTGCAAACGAATGCTTCAACCTAGGATAACGAAACTTGGGCATCCAAGTTTGATTGGTGTACTGCTCATTACTTGAAAGTATCATGAAGGTTGGAAGAAAAAAATATATGTTGAGATTTCAGGAGACTGTAGTTTTTTGGCAGACTAACAACGCATTTCATTGAATGAGTTATTCTCCAGTCTCTGCTTAAGGCTACATCAAGAGGAAACAAACCTTAGAGATAGAACGTAGAACTACTGTATTGTGTCAAGTTTCAAGAAGCTAGCACAAACCGTGTTGATTTAGAGTTCGAACTGCATCTGTCAATATAGGAGAAAACACAGTGAAACCTAAAAATTCAAACTGTTACTGCAAACGAATGCTTCAACCTAGAAGAACGAAATTAGGGCATCCAAGTTTGATTGGTCTACTGCTCATTACTTGAAAGTATCATCAAGGTCGGAAGAAAAAATATATGTTGTGATTTCAGGAGACTGTAGTTTTTTTCAGCCTAACCACGCCTTTCATTGAATGAGTTATTCTCCAGTCTCTGCTTAAGCCTACATCAAGAGAAAACAAACCTTAGAGATAGAACGTAGAACTACTGTATTGTGTGAAGTTTCAAGAAGCTAGCACAAACCGTGTTGATTTAGAGTTCGTACTGCATCTCTCAATATAGGAGAAAACAGAGTGAAACCTAAAAATTCAAACTGTTCCTGGAAATGAATGCTTATATCTAGGAGAACTAAACTTGGGCATCCAAGTGGGATTGGTGTACTGCTCATTACTTGAAAGTATCATGAAGGTCGGAAGAAAAAATATATGTTGTGATTTCAGGAGACTGTAGTTTTTTGGCAGCCTAACAACGCCTTTCATTAAATGAGTTATTCTCCAGTCTCTGCTTAAGGCTACATCAAGACGAAACAAACCTTAGAGATAGAACGTAGAACTACTGTATTGTGCCAAGTTTCAAGAAGCTAGCAGAAACCGTGTTTGATTTAGAGTTCGAAATGCATCTGTCAATATAGTAGAAAACACAGTGAAACCTAAAACTTCAAACTGTTACTGCAAACGAATGCTTCAACCGAGAAGAACGAAAATGGGGCATTAAAGTTTGATTGGTGTACTGCTCATTACTTGAAAGTATCATGAAGGTCGGAAGAAAAAATATATGTTGAGATTACAGGAGACTGTAGTTTTTTGGCAACCTAACAACGCATTTCATTGAATGAGTTATTCGCCAGTCTTTGCTTACGGCTACATCAAGAGGAAACAAACCCTAGAGATAGAACGTAGAACTACTGTATTGTGTCAAGTTTCAAGAAGCTAGCACAAACTGTGTTTGATTTAGAGATCGAAATGCATTTCTTACTATAGGAGAAAACAGAGTGAAACCTTAAAATTCAAACTGTTACTGCAAACGAATGCTTCAACCTAGGATAACGAAACTTGGGCATCCAAGTTTGATTGGTGTACTGCTCATTACATGAAAGTATCATGAAGGTTGGAAGAAAAAATATATGTTGAGATTTCAGGAGACTGTAGTTTTTTTGCAGCCTAACAACGCCTTTCATTGAATGAGTTATTCTCCAGTCTCTGCTTAAGGCTACATCAAGAGGAAACAAAACTTAGAGATAGAACGTAGAACTACTGTATTGTGTCAAGTTTCAAGAAGCTAGCACAAACCGTGTTGATTTAGAGTTCGAACAGCATCTGTCAATATAGGAGAAAACAGAGTGAAACCTAAAAATTCAAACTGTTACTGCAAACGAATGCTTCAACCTAGAAGAACGAAATTAGGGCATCCAAGTTTGATTGGTCTACTGCTCATTACTTGAAAGTATCATGAAGGTCGGAAGAAAAAATATATGTTGTGATTTCAGGAGACTGTAGTTTTTTTCAGCCTAACCACGCCTTTCATTGAATGAGTTATTCTCCAGTCTCTGCTTAAGCCTACATCAAGAGAAAACAAACCTTAGAGATAGAACGTAAAACTACTGTATTGTGTCAAGTTTCAAGAAGCTAGCACAAACCGTGTTGATTTAGAGTTCGTACTGCATCTCTCAATATAGGAGAAAACAGAGTGAAACCTAAAAATTCAAACTGTTCCTGGAAATGAATGCTTATATCTAGGAGAACTAAACTTGGGCATCCAAGTGGGATTGGTGTACTGCTCATTACTTGAAAGTATCATGAAGGTCGGAAGAAAAAATATATGTTGTGATTTCAGGAGACTGTAGTTTTTGGCAGCCTAACCATGCCTTTCATTAAATGAGTTATTCTCCAGTCTCTGCTTAAGGCTACATCAAGACGAAACAAACCTTAGAGATAGAACGTAGAACTACTGTATTGTTCCAAGTATCAAGAAGCTAGCAGAAACCGTGTTTGATTTAGAGTTCGAACTGCATCTGTCAATATAGTAGAAAACACAGTGAAACCTAAAAATTCAAACTGTTACTGCAAACGAATGCTTCAACCTAGAAGAACGAAAATAGGGCATTGAAGTTTGATTGGTGTACTGCTCATTACTTGAAAGTATCATGAAGGTCGGAAGAAAAATATATTTTGAGATTACAGGAGACTGTAGTTTTTTGGCAACCTAACAACGCATTTCATTGAATGAGTTATTCGCCAGTCTTTGCTTGCGGCTACATCAAGAGGAAACAAACCTTAGAGATAGAACGTAGAACTATTGTATTGTGTCAAGTTTCAAGAAGCTAGCACAAACCGTGTTGATTTAGAGTTCGAACTCTATCTGTCAATATAGGAGAAAACAGAGTGAAACCTAAAAATTCAAACTGTTCCTGGAAAGGAATGCTTCAATCTAGGAGAACTAAACTTGGGCATCCAAGTGGGATTGCTGTACTGATCATTACGTGAAAGTATCATGAAGATTGGATGAAAAAATATATGTTGAGATTTCAGGAGACTCTAGTGTTTGGAAGTTTGGCAAACCATTTCCATATAAGTGTTATTCGCAGTCCCTGCATTAGGCTACATCAAGAGGAAACAAAACTTAGAGATAGAACGTAGAACTACTGTATTGTGTCAAGTTTCAAGAAGCTAGCACAAACTGTGTTTGATTTAGAGTTCGAACTGCATCTGTCAATATAGTTGAAAAAAGAGTGAAACCTAAAAATTCAAACTGTTACTGCAAACCAATGCTTCAATCTAGGAGAACGAAACTTGGGCATCCAAGTTTGATTGGTGTACTGCTCATTACTTGAACGTATCATGAAGGTCGGAAGAAAAAATATATGTTGTGATTTCAGGAGACTGTAGTTTTTTGGCAGCCTAACAACGCCTTTCATTGAATGAGTTATTCTCCAGTCTCTGCTTAAGGCTACATCAAGACGAAACAAACCTTAGAGATAGAACATAGAACTACTGTATTGTGTCAAGTTTCAAGAATCTAGCACAAACCGTGTTGATTTAGAGTTCGAACTGCATCTGTCAATATAGGAGAAAACAGAGTGAAACCTAAAAATTCAAACTGTTACTGCAAACGAATGCTTCAACCTAGGAGAACAAAACTTGGGCATCCATGTTTTATTGGTGTACTGCTCATTACTTGAAAGTATCATGAAGGTGGGAAGAAAAAATATATGTTGAGATTACAGGAGACTGTAGTTTTTTGGCAACCTAACAACGCATTTCATTGAATGAGTTATTCACCAGTCTTTGCTTAAGGCTACATCAAGAGAAAACAAACCTTAGAGATAGAACGTAGAACTAATTTATTTTGTCAAGTTTCAAGAATTTAGCACAAACCATGTTGATATAGAGTTCGAACTGCATCTGTCAATATAGGAGAAAACAGAGTGAAACCTAAAAATTCAAACTGTTACTGCAAACGAATGCTTCAACCTAGAAGAACGAAACTAGGGCATCCAAGTTTGATTGGTGTACAGCTCATTACTTAAAAGTATCATGAAGGTCGGAAGAAAAAATATATGTTGTGATTTTAGGAGACTGTAGTTTTTTGGCAGCCTAACAACGCCTTTCATTGAATGAGTTTTTCTCCAGTCTCTGCTTAAGGCTACATCAAGAGGAAACAAACCTTAAAGATAGAACGTAGAAATACTGTATTGTGTCAAGTTTCAAGAAGCTAGCACAAACCGTGTTGATTTAGAGTTCGAACTGCATCTGTCAATATAGGAGAAAACAGAGTGAAACCTAAAAATTCAAACTGTTCCTGGAAACGAATGCTTCAATCTAGGAGAACTAAACTTGGGCATCCAAGTGGGATTGGTGTACTGATCATTACTTGAAAGTATCATGGAGGTCAGAAGAAAAAATATATGTTGTGATTTCAGGAGACTGTATTTTTTTTGGCAGCCTAACAACGCCTTTCATTGAATGAGTTATTCTCCAGTCTCTGCTTAAGGCTACATCAAGAGGTAACAAAACTTAGAGATAGAACGTAGAACTACTGTATTGTGTCAAGTTTCAAGAAGCTAGCAGAAACCGTGTTGATTTAGAGTTTGAACTGCATCTCTCAATATAGGAGAAAACAGAGTGAAAACTAAAAATTCAAACTGTTCCTCGAAACGAATGCTTCAATCTAGGAGAACTAAACTTGGGCATCCAAGTGGGATTGGTGTACTAATCATTACGTGAATGTATCATGAAGATTGGATGTAAAAATATATGTTGAGATTTCAGGAGACTCTAGTGTTTGGAAGTTTGGCAACCCCTTTCCATATTTGTTATTCGCAGTCCCTGCATTAGGCTACATCAAGAGGAAACAAAACTTAGAGATAGAACGTAGAACTACTGTATTGTGTCAAGTTTCAAGAATCTAGCACAAACCGTGTTGATTTAGAGTTCAAAATGCATCTGTCAATATAGGAGAAAACAGAGTGAAACCTAAAAATTCAAACTGTTACTGCAAACGAATTCTTCAACCTAGAAGAACGAAACTAGGGCATCCAAGTTTCATTGGTGTACTGCTCATTACATGAAAGTTCCTTGTTAGGTTGGCCAGAAAAAACTACCTCCTGTTGAGGGAGACTGTAGTTTTTTGGCAACCTAACAAGGCATTTCATTGAATGAGTTATTCGCCAGTCTTTGCTTAAGGCTACATCAAGAGAAAACAAACCTTAGAGATAGAACGTAGAACTACTGTATTGTGTCAAGTTTCAAGAAGCTAGCACAAACCGTGTTGATATAGAGTTCGAACTGCATCTGTCAATATAGGAGAAAACAGAGTGAAACCTAAAAATTCAAACTGTTCCTGAAAACGAATGCATCAATCTAGGAGAACTAAACTTGGGCATCCAAGTGGGATTGGTGTACTGATCATTACGTGAATGTATCATGAAGATTGGATGAAAAAATATATGTTGAGATTTCAGGAGACTCTAGTGTTTGGAAGTTTGGCAACCCCTTTCCATATAAGTGTTATTCGCAGTCCCTGCATTAGGCTACATCAAGAGGAAACAAAACTTAGAGATAGAACGTAGAACTACTGTATTGTGTCAAGTTTCAAGAAGCTAGCACAAACTGTGTTTGATTTAGAGTTCGAACTGCATCTGTCAATATAGGAGAAAACAGAGTGAAACCTAAAAATTCAAACTGTTACTGCAAACGAATGCTTCAACCTAGGAGAACGAAACTTGGGCATCCAAGTTTGATTGGTGTACTGCTCATTACTTGAAAGTATCATGAAGTTCGGAAGAAAAAATATATGTTGTGATTTCAGGAGACTGTAGTTTTTTGGCAGCCTAACAACGCCTTTCATTGAATGAGTTATTCTCCAGTCTCTGCTTAAGGCTACATCAAGAATAAACAAACCTTAGAGATAGAACGTAGAACTACTCTATTGTGTCAAGTTTCAAGAAGCTAGCACAAACCCTGTTGATTTAGAGTTCGAACTGCATCTGTCAATAAAGGAGAAAACAGAGTGAAACCTAAAAATTCAAACTGTTACTGCAAACGAATGCTTCAACCTAGAAGAACGAAACTAGGGCATCCAAGTTTGATTGGTGTACTGCTCATTACTTGAAAGTATCAGGAAAGTCGGAAGAAAAAATATATGTTGTTATTTCAGGAGACTGTAGTTTTTTGGCAGCCTAACAACGCCTTTCGTTGAATGAGTTATACTCCAGTCTCTGCTTAAGGCTACATCAAGAGGAAACAAACCTTAGAGATAGAACGTAGAACTACTCTATTGTGTAAAGTTTCAAGAAGTTAGCACAAACCGTGTTGATTTAGAGTTCGAACTGCATCTGTCAATATAGGAGAAAACAGAGTGAAACCTAAAAATTCAAACTGTTCCTGGAAACGAATGCTTCAATCTAGGAGAACTAAACTTGGGCATCCAAGTGGGACTGGTGTACTGATCATTACGTGAATGTATCATGAAGGTCGGATGAAAAAATATATGTTGAGATTTCAGGAGACTCTAGTATTTGGAAGTTTGGCAACCCCTTTCCATATAAGTGTTATTCGCAGTACCTGCATTAGGCTACATCAAGAGGAAACAAACTTAGAGATAAAACGTAGAACTACTGTATTGTGTCAAGTTTCAAGAATCTAGCACAAATTGTGTTTGATTTAGAGTTCGAACTGCATCTGTCAATATAGGAGAAAACAGAGTCAAACCTAAAAATTCAAACTGTTACTGCAAACGAATGCTTCAACCTAGGAGGACGAAACTTGGGCATCCAAGTTTGATTGGTGTACTGCTCATTACTTGAAAGTATCATGAAGGTCGGAAGAAAACATATATGTTGTGATTTCAGGAGACTGTAGTTTTTTGGAAGCCTAACAACGCCTTTCATTGAATGAGTTATTCTCCAGTCTCTGCTTAAGGCTACATTAAGACGAAACAAACCTTAGAGATAGAACGTAGAACTACTGTATTGTGACAAGTTTCAAGAAGCTAGCAGAAACCGTGTTTGATTTAGAGTTCGAACTGCATCTGTCAATATAGGAGAAAACAGAGTGAAACCTAAAAATTCAAACTGTTCCTGCAAACGAATGCTTCAACCTAGGAGAACAAAACTTGGGCATCCAAGTTTGATTGGGGTACTGCTCATTACTTGAAAGTATCATGAAGGTTGGAAGAAAAAATATATGTTGAGATTACAGGAGACTGTAGTTTTTTGGCAACCTAACAACGCCTTTCATTGAATGAGTTATTCGCCAGTCTTTGCTTAAGACTACATCAAGAGGAAACAAACCTTAGAGATAGAACGTAGAACTACTGTATTGTGTCAAGTTTCAAGTAGCTAGCACAAACCGTGTTGATTTAGAGTTCGAACTGCATCTGTCAATATAGGAGAAAACAGAGTGAAACCTAACAATTCAAACTGTTCCCGGAAACGAATGCTTCAATCTAGGAGAACTAAACTTGGGCATCAAAGTGGGATTGGTGTACTGATCATTACGTGAATGTATCATGAAGGTTGGATGAAAAAATATATGTTGGGATTTCAGGAGACTCTAGTGTTTGGAAGTTTGGCAACCCTTTCCATATAAGTGTTATTCGCAGTCCCTGCATTAGGCTACATCAAGAGGAAACAAACTTAGAGATAAAACGTAGAACTACTGTATTGTGTCAAGTTTCAAGAATCTAGCACAAACTGTGTTTGATTTAGAGTTCGAACTGCATCTGTCAATATAGGAGAAAACAGAGTGAAACCCAAAATTTCAAACTGTTTCTGCAAACGAATGCATCAACCTAGGAGAACGAAACTTGGGCATCCAAGTTTGATTGGTGTACTGCTCATTACTTGAAAGTATCAGGAAAGTCGGAAGAAAAAATATATGTTGTTATATCAGGAGACTGTAGTTTTTTGGCAGCCTAACAACGCCTTTCATTGAATGAGTTATTCTCCAGTCTCTGCTTAAGGCTACATCAAGAGGAAACAAACCTTAGAGATAGAACGTAGAACTACTCTATTGTGTCAAGTTTCAAGAAGCTAGCACAAACCGTGTTGATATAGAGTTCGTACTGCATCTGTCAATATAGGAGAAAACAGAGTGAAACCTAAAAATTCAAACTGTTCCTGGAAACGAATGCTTCAATCTAGGAGAACTAATCTTGGGCATCCAAGTGGGATTGGTGTACTGATCATTACGTGAATGTATCATGAAGATTGAATGAAAAAATATATTTTAAGATTTCAGGAGACTCTAGTGTTTGGAAGTGTGGCAACCCCTTTCCATATAAGTGTTATTCGCAGTCCCTGCATTAAGCTACATCAAGAGGAAACAAAACATAGAGATAGAACCTAAAACTACTGTATTGTGTCAAGTTTCAAGAAGCTAGCACAAACTGTGTTTGATTTAGAGATCGAACTGCATCTGTCAATATAGGAGAAAACAGAGTGAAACCTAAAAATTCAAACTGTTACTGCAAACGAATTCTTCAACCTAGGAGAACGAAACTTGGGCATCCAAGTTTGATTGGTGTACTGCTCATTACTTGAAAGTATCATGAAGGTCGGAAGAAAAAATATATGCTGTGATTTCAGGAGACTGTAGTTTTTTGGCAGCCTAACAACGCCTTTCATTCAATGAGTTATTCTCCTATCTCTTTTTAAGGCTACATCAAGAGGAAACAAACCTTAGAGATAGAACGTAGAACTACTGTATTGTGTCAAGTTTCAAGAAGCTAGCACAAACCGTGTTGATTTAGAGTTCGAACTGCATCTGTCAATATAGGAGAAAACAGAGTGAAACCTTAAAATTCAAACTGTTACTGCAAACGAATGCTTCAACCTAGAAGAATGAAACTAGGGCATCCAAGTTTGATTGGTGTACTGCTCATTCCTTGAAAGTATCATGAAGGTCAGAAGAAAAAATATATGTTGAGATTACAGAAGACTGTAGTTTTTTGGCAACCTAACAACGCATTTCATTGAATGAGTTATTCGCCAGTCTTTGCTTAAGGCTACATCAAGAGGAAAGAAACCTTAGAGATAGAACGTAGAACTACTGTATTGTGTCAAGTTTCAAGAAGCTAGCACAAACCGTCTTGATTTAGAGTTCGTACTGCATCTGTCAATATAGGAGAAAACAGAGTGAAACCTAAAAATTCAAACTGTTCCTGGAAACGAATGCTTC